>NW_006400179.1:322896-328503 GCF_000299155.1 Elephantulus edwardii
TGACCCTCTGCATGAGGTCCTCCTCAGTTTCAGCGAGCAAGGTTGTGTCATCTGCATAACGCAGATTGTTGATAGATCTTCCACCAATCCTAACACCATGCATCTCCTCATAGAGCCCAGCCTCTCAGATAATCTGCTCTGCATACTAGCCCACAGTATTAACAGCTTTCTAAGCATAATGAAAAACCTACAACTAGGAGAGAACAAAATAGATGAATGGAACCTTCTAAGAATCGAATCTCTATGCACATCAAAAAACTTCTCCAATATGGTAAAAAGGAAAACCACAGACTGGGAAAAAATTTTGCTAATGACATATCTGGTAAGGAACTCATATCTAAAAGTTCTAGAATACTCCAGCACCTCAATGAGAAAAAGGTAAACGACCCAGTTGCAAAATGGGCACAGGATATGAATAGATACTCCACCAAAGAAGACATTCATATGGCAAACAAACATACGAAGAAATGTTTAAAAACCCTAGCTATCAGAGAGATGCAAATCAAAAGAACTATATCATCTTACCTCAGTAACAAGAGCAAAGTTCTACAGAGAAGCAAACAACAAATGTTGGCAAGGTTGTGGAGAGATTGGAACACTTATTCACTGCTACTGGGAGTGTAAAATGGTGCAGCCACTATGGAGGTGGCTTGGCGCTTTCTCAAAAAGTTGGAAATAGAAATACCATTTGATTCAGAGATCCTACTACTGGGAATATACCCTAAAGAAACCATAACTGCCATCCAAACAAATATGTGCACACCCACGTTTATTGCTGCATTATTTACAATAGCAAAGAGATGGAAGCAACCCAAGTGTCCATCAAAAAATGAATGGATAGAAAAACTATGGTATATTCATACAATGGAATACTACTCAGCACTGAAAAACAATGAACTTGTACAACATTACACAACATGGGGGAACGTGGAGCATATCATGCTGATTGAAATATCTCAGTCACAAACCACTGCTATAAAGCAGGTCTGACATGGGGGTTGGGAGGAGAAAAGGATAAGAGTGGATAGATAATGACCATTTCATTGGAAAAGATGAAATAAAGAACTGTCTAAAATGAAAGCATGATTAGGCATTATACATACAACAATAGCCTGGAATAAGATATATATCATTCCAAAGATAAATGGGGCGGAGGGGAGATAGCTAATTATGCAACAATGAATGAATATTTTTAAAAATGAACTGGAGGAGGGGAAGGGACAGTAAAATGTGCAACAATGAATGAATGAAAATCTAACATCTCTGTAAAGTTTTGTTAAAATCACAATTAAAATTTTATTTAAAAAGACATTTTGAAGCTCCGTCTCATATACTTTGGACATTTTGCCTAGAGGGATTGGTCCTTGTAGAACAACATCATGCTTGGAAAGATGAAGGGAAAGCACAGGAGAGGAAGACCCTAGATGAGATGGATTGACACAGTGACTAAGGGCAAAAGGGACAGGTGTGTCAGAGATAGTGAGATTGTCTCAAGAAAGGGCTAAGTTCAGAGCTATTGTGTATATTAGGTCACTATGAGTCACAGTCAACGTGATGGCATATAACAATACAACATCACTCGCTCTTGACAACATGGCCAAAGTACGTAAGAAAAAATTTCAAGTTATGAAGTATTTTTTAAAATCATTGCTCCTGAGTGCTGCATTGTGTGAATGTACCATAATTTCTCAATCCATTCAGTTGTGATTGGTCATTTGGACTATTTTCATGTTCTTGCAGTGGTGAATAACACTACCATGAACCCTGGTAAACAAATCTACATTTGTGTCTCAGTTCTAATTTCCTTGGGGTATATTTCTGGTAGTGAAATAGCTATATAAATGAAGAATAGTGTGAAACACATGTATATGAACTTTCTAAGCAAACCAAAAACACCAATTAAGCTGCCAGCCACCGAGGAACTCCAGAGGAGCAAACACCGTGTGACCCCAGAGGAGCAACAACTACCCGCCCTGCAGCCTGTGCCTGGGTGACCCCCAACACACAGGCTGCTGCTGCATAAACCCCCAGCAGCGCCCAAGCCCCGCCCCCTACCTCCTGGTGGTAGTGTCCAAGCCTTGTGCTCCTTTGCTCCCCTAGTCCCTTGCTTTCCCCCCCTTTCTTCGCTCCCCCCCTTGCAGCTCCACAACCACACACCTCAGCTCCTGCCACAGCCCTGTGACCTCAGGGCATCACCGCGGATCCAGCCATCACCCGGAGCTATCAGCCGAGCTGCTGTGGAACTAATCTGGCAGGAGAAAGGCCGGCTGCAACACTTCCATGATACATCTTCAATGATATGAACATGTACAGCTAAGCACAATTGATAACAGTGCATCTAAATTCCAAAATCAATCTCCATAATAGTCTATGTGTTTCCTATTGCCAAAGGGGCCCTTTAGAGTAGTGAGAGAAGATCTTCACCCTGAAACCCACAGCATCCCTTTTCAGCAGGAAGTAGCTAAGAGAATACGCCATCCCCTTTTCCTTATGACTCAGGGTGAGTCTCTCTCAGGGAGGAGTGATAGGGAATGGCAAAGGACACACTGAAAATGGAGATTAGTCAGAACTGGCTTTGACAAGCACTGCGGCAAATGGACATTTAAAACAGACTTTCAAGGGGGGGAGAAGAATAAACTAGGGAGGAGGGTAGAGAAAATAGTGCAACAATGAATTTATGAAAACCCAAAATCTCTGTAAATGTTCATTAAAATGAATAAAATTTAATAATTAAAAAAAACACCAATTAAAAAACTGGGGGAAACCAACAAAAAAACTTATACCAAGCCTACACTTGGTCAGAAATTCTTATCTTCTGGTAAATGCATGCTATTTGTTGAGAAACCTAACTAAATTTGGCCCTTTTCCTCAACATGTAGCGGGCCAAGCTATCAGAGAGAAGACTACTCTGGACCCTTACAGAGGCATTTCCTCACCTTTTCAGAGTTCAACACATAAGCAAAAACAAACCCACTGCTGTCAGTTCCAAGTCATAGTGACCTTCCATTAGTTTTACAAGACTGTAAATATATATAGGAAACTGCCTAATTTTTCTCCCTTGCTGGTGGTCTTGAGTAAACGACTTTAGATTTCAGAAATCTGCAGATATAGTCGAATATCACTAGATGGCGCTCTAAATTCACCACACATTATGATACATTGCTGAACTAGATTGGGCCCCTTTTGTAAAACGGGACAGACGTTGGGGTTGAGGGAAGGCAGAAAAGGAGGGGAGGAATGGTGTATACTGCATTGAAACAGATGAGGGAGAGAACTGTTTAAAAGGGGTATATGATTGGGTATTATTGTCATGACAAGAGTTCAGAATGAAGGCTGCACAGTGAAGTGGACTTGGGGGGAGGGGTTGCATAACAATGAAAGAGGTTTTCTTTTCAAAGAGAAGAGTGAATTGAGGGGGTGGGAGTGGGAAGGGAGAAAAATGCAACAATGAATGACTGGAAACCCTAAGTCTCTGTAAACTTTTATTAAAATTAATAAAGACAAAGGAAAAAAGGAAAGAAAGGAGATGCTCACAATAGCAATAAGATATCCAAGGAAATCAGATGGGAATAAATAAACAAGAGGTTTCATAATAATCTCAGAGAACTGTGCCATAACTTTTCGGTTTCAAATCCAAGAATAAGTTATCTTCTTAGGAGTCCTTGGAAAGGTAGGGCACAAGGGGCCCAGTGACTGACACCTTTTCTGATCCCTAATCTCTAGAATCCTGATGAAGAAAGCAATATCCTCTCTGACTATGCAAAATGTGGCAGGATAAAAGACCCCTATACCTATAGTTAATCAAGAGATTCATTAAAACAAGACAAAGGCAATCATTCACATAAGAGATACTTCAGCTTGCATCAAGCAGAAGAGACTAGAAGAATTCACAGAATTACAGGGAACAGCAAGTAAATTGATACAAAAGGAAGTGTAGTTAAGAAAAGCTCTGATTGGATGTTCATTAATACAACATTGTTAAAGATGGAATAACAGAAGCAGGAAATGTTAGGATAAATCTATAATTACAGATTTTAAAAACTTGCAGGATTGGTTCTTGGGCTTAAATTACCTGGTTATATGGTGGCTGAGAAAGGCTCGTGATTCTCTGACCCACAGTCACAATGTGGCTTTGAAATAGTACCAGGACCTCAACCCCATGATTTAAAGCTGATAACATATGGCAAGAAGTATTTCCTTTTTTGTTTTACTTGGGTAATATCCATATACACACAAGGAAAACTTTTTAAAGAAGTGTCAGACTGCTTTTCATAGTGGTTGAGCCATTTTACATTCCCACTTGTTGTTGTTCTTGTTGTTAAGTGCTGTCGAGTTGCAGGCGACTCTAGCAACCCTATGAAGGAGAGTCCCTGACTCTTGGGTGCCTTTCATCCTTTTTCCAGGTTCATAGGGTTACCTGAGGCAAGCTATTATGGAAGTGGATGCCACTCCTCCTTCCAAGCTTCTTTTAATCAGAGAACTCCACCACACTCTGTGTCCATATTGGGTAGCCAACCATTAACGCATTTGACACATCAGTGTCACAGCGTTCAGCTGCACAGCAATCAAAAGTGACCGCGGTACAGCAACTTGTACACCAGGGCTATATAACCTAAAGGAATGTCTGAACAAAAACAATGAAAGACTGGCCACCACACCCAAACAGCAACCATGCTCTCTCTGGCAACTGGTGCATAGCAACCCTGGGTGGAGCAAACCTGGGAAAACATGGCCATCTCTCCCCTCTTCCCCTTCTGGGCTTGAAGCCCTCTGCTGCCTTAAACCCTAGGCTAAGCCTTGTTTGCTTGGCTCCTGGAGGGAGAGCAGACATTCCCATTAGCAGTGTAAAAAGGTTTTTTCCACACTCCCACTAGCATTTGTTATTTACTGCCCTATTGAACTTTGTAATTATTGTTAGGGTGAGACGATACCTTTTATTATTATTATTATTATTATTAATTTCAATGAACATTTACAGATATTTTGGTTTTCCATTCATTCACTGTTGCACTTTTCTCCCCGCCCCCCTGCCCCAGTACACTCTTCTCTTTGAAAAGTAAAAGAAAAATTCCTTCATTGGCATACAATCCCCCCAAACCCCGCGCAATCCAGTATACTCCACTCTGCAACCTTCATTCCGGACTCGTATGATAACCATAACACCCTATAGTATATATAGTGTATATAGTATATATAGTGTGTGTATATATATATATATATATAACGGTTCTCTCCCTCATCCATTTCAATGCAGTATACATAATCCTTTCATCCAGTTTTTCTCATTCTTAGCCCAACCCTGATATCAGTCCCATTCTACAGCAGTGGCCCTATGCAGTGTTTGAGATATTTCACTCAGCATAATGGCCTCGAGGGTCACCCATTTTGAATAATATTGCATGAGTTCCTTATTTTCCAATGTCACGTAGTATTCCATTGTGTGAATATACCATAGCTTCTCTATCCACTCGTTTGTTGATGGGCACTTACGTTGTTTCAACTCCTTGTTATTGTGAACAAAGCTGCAATAAACATGGGTGTGCATATATCTGCTTGGATGTCAGCTATGGTCTCTTCAGGGTATATTCCCAGTAGTGGAATTGCTGG
>NW_006400179.1:340673-351264 GCF_000299155.1 Elephantulus edwardii
CTCCAGAGTAATATATCATATGGTCATCCGACTCAAAATGCCCCATGCCAGTCCATCTCATCTCACCAATGCCTAGTATGTCAATATTTATGTGTTCCATTTCTTCCTTAACAATATCTAATTTTCCTACATTCATGGTTCTCACATTCCATGTTCCAATCACCAGTGTCTGCTTACAACTGTTCCTCTTCCTTTGTATTTGGTATAAAGAGACTGCATAATCTGGAGAGGATTATGACTCCAGATTATGCAGTCTCTTTATACCATGTACGAGGCTGTCTAAACTTAATCATAGTTTGTCTCTTATGAACTTTATTGTTTTGGGCTTTACTCCTGGGTCTCTGATCCACCTTGAGTTGATTTTTTTGATATGGTGTGATGTGAATCCTGTTTGAGCTTTCTGCTGGTAGCAGTAAAGTTTTACCAGCACCATTTGTTGAAAAAATTGTCATTTCCCCATTTGATCTCTTTTATTTCCTTGTGAAATATCAGTTGACCATAGATAGCTGGGACCATTTCTGTGTTCTCAATTCTGGTTCATTGGTCTATGTGCCTTTCATTGTACCAATACTATGCTCTTTTGATTACTACGACTATGTAATGGATTTTGAGGTCAGGGAGTGCTTTGCCTCCCACTTCATTTTTGTTTTTCAGAAATGTTTTGCTTATTTGGGGGTCTCTTGCCTCTCCAAATAAACTTGACAATTTCCCTTTCAATTTCCTTGAAAAAGGAATTTGGTATCTGTATTGGAATTGAATTGACCATGTAGATTGCTGTGAATTGTCATTTTCATAATATTGAGTTTCCCTATCCATGAACAGGGAACATTTTATTGTGTCTCACAGAAATGTTCTATATTTTTCTTTGTACAATCTTTTGTGCCTCTCATTAGGTTCACTCCCAAGTATCTCTATTTGTGGGTGGCTATTGTAAATGGTACTGCTCTCTTGGTTTCCTTCTCTGAGTTCTTTTAATTAATGTAAAGGAATGCCACTGGTTTTAGGATATTGATCTTATACCCTTCCACTCTACTAATTTGGTCTACCAGCTCTAACAGGTTTTTTTGCTGTTGAATCTTTGGGGTTTTCTGTGTATATTATCATGTCATCTGCATATAGTGATAGTTTAGCCATCTCTTTGCCAATCTGGATGCCTTTTATTTCCTTCTGTTGTTGTGCCCTAGCAAGCACTCCCAATTCAATATTGAATAAAACTGGTGACAGTGGGCATCTTTTCTATGTGTGTGCCAATTGCTATGAACTGCCCCCTTCTAGTATGTTTCCAGTGAGGCTCTTGTCTTCCAGGTTACTGACTGACTGTTCCACCTCTTCAGCTCTACTTTTTTTGTCCCACTAGCATTTTGGACACTTCTGCCATTTCTGTCTTAATATTCTGGATTGTGTTTTAATGCTTTTCTGTTATTTCTAGTACTGTGTTGGCTGTACCCTCTCTGACTTGTGATGATTTTTAAAGTTCTTGTACCTCTTTATCTGTATTATCAAGTCTTTCTTCCATCTTTTACATTTTCTTCTGTAGCTGTTCAAGTTGCTCCTCCTCAATATATTTCTTCAGGATTACTGTCTCTGGATATTTGCTCTCTTAATGTCTTCCATTATTTCTTCCATCATTACCATCTTCTACTGTAGCTGTTAAAATAACTCCACATTAACATATTTCTTCTGGTTTTTAACGATATCTGGGGCATACATTTGGCCTGATTTTTTAGGAAAAGGGTTATTTTGGGGTTTCTTCATGATGACTGAGGCAGACTGCTGCTTTTTTGACATTATATGAGTTTTTTCTTAGTAGATATAAGATTGTTGTAACTATATAATGATCCAAGGTATGGCAATGTTTTGTGAAGGTCCAATACGTTGGTGCTTACCTCTTGGGGAACACCATCCAAGACTGCATGACTGTTGTCCTCCAGAAACCAAGCCTACACTTGGCCTCTTCTTCTTGAGCTTAAGAAATTGCCTGTGACGTAGCTAGAAAGCTGTGTTCAAGGCCAAAGTGTCTGTGGTTATTGCTGCTGCTTGTGCAGGGGCAAGGTGGCTGGCCAGTCTGGCCACCATGAGGTTAGCCATA
Source organism: Elephantulus edwardii (assembly GCF_000299155.1). NCBI lineage: Eukaryota > Metazoa > Chordata > Mammalia > Macroscelidea > Macroscelididae > Elephantulus > Elephantulus edwardii. Next base: position 342,763 of record NW_006400179.1, read on the forward strand.
CTGATCTAGTGTACTGGCATGCTCTTGCCATGGAGAAGGTCATGCGGAGGCTGGAATTGTTGAGGAGTAATGTGACATCAGAATTATAACCTGTATTATGCATATGACACAACCTTGCTTGCTGAAACTGAGAAGGATCCAAAACATTTGCTGTAGAAGGTCAAGGGCTGAGGTCTTCAATATGGATTAAAGTTCAACATCAAGAAAACAGATTCTCACCACTGGGCCAATTGGCAGCACCATGACACATGGAGAAGATGCTAAGAATGTTAACAATTTCAGCTTGCTTCGCTCCACAATCAACAATCTTGTCCCCACCACTCAGGAAATCAAAACACAAATTGCATTAGGAAAATCTGCTGCCAGACACTTCTCCCAAGTGCTAAAGAGCAGCAGTGTCAGTCTAGAGACTTAAGTGCACCTGATCCAGGCCATGATCTATCAGTTTTTCGCTATGCATCAGAGAGCTGGACAATGACTAAAGATGACAAAAGAATCTATGCCTTTGTGTTATGGTGCTGAAGCAGAGTATTGAACCTACCAAAACTGCCAAGAGAACGAACAAGTCTGTCTTGGAGAGAGTGAAACCAAGTTGTTCCTTGAAGGCAAAGATTTTTTTTTTACTGAGATCTTCCTTTACTAGCCACATCCAATGTATGTGTTTCACAGAACCAAAGGAACATAACAAATTCACAAATTACAGCAACTAGATTTACAAAACACATTCATCCAAAGGTGGAAGTCAGGAAGGAAGGTGGGACGATAAATGGCTCAGAGTATTTAAATCAGTCCAGGCCCCGGGTCCAGCAAATGCTATATAATAGCCACAGAAAAATCTGCAGTCCATTTAGACCACAGGCTTTTCACTTGTGTTGAAGTACTGGGGTGCTAAAAATCTATACACTGATGTCAGGAAGATTCTGCCTAAGTTTGTCAGAGACAAGGGAATATGCAAAGGACCCTTGGCAGACTGGGTCCTGCCTTCCCTTATTAGGGGGAGGTCAGCAGGGAGAAGAGTGCCACGCATCTGTCCTTAATGGCAGGTGAAATCAGTGGTTGACGGCTGCCTTCAGTTTGGCAGGAGATGGATGTGGTGAAGGGAACTTCTCTGCAGAGGCTGAGCTGCTTAGAGCCGACTGCAGGTAGACTGTCTTGTGGAAGAGTTTGTTGCTTAAGAAGAGGGGCAACTGATAAAGGTATGCTTTGCCAGGAGCCTCATTAGCACTGATAATTAATAAAGGAAAGAGGCAGCCACTGATAATGTATGAGGTCTGCACTGCTGTGAGGAATGTCAAGGGCAAACCAAATCCAAAGTAATAAGGCCAATTCCTTTCCATGTCTGACAATCGCTGGTGCCTTTCATTTTCTTTATTAGACCAGTGATATACAAAGCAGTAAAGAGAATATTGAAGGGACATATGAAGGAGGTTAGCCAGCTGACCAACGAGACAGATGGAGAAGGGACTCACAAACATCCCCTGGAAAAGGAAAAGAGCTAGCAGCAAAAGTTTGAAAAGCATATCAGCAATTATTTTACTGACACTAGGGAAGGGGTGAGGCTTCCTTCCAGATACTTCAAATGTCAGATCAGCTGTATCTTGGAACCAAATGGCATTGACAACTTTGCTCAGCACAAACAGGGGAAGCACCCAGAGAGCAGTAAAAATTGACATGAGGATTCCAGCCATGACCAAATATCTCCATGTAGTGACGGATCACCAATGATTTGTGCTGTCACTAAATGAAGCGCAGGAATAAACACTAGGTAAAATAACATGAGACTAAACCAGAATACGCCTCCATTCCAGGCACAGCACAGGACAATCCTACTATAATACGTGGCTCGCTCTCCTGCTTCTGCTCTACACTCTGCGTTCTCTGCGCGAGGACACTGCTGGCTGGTCTCCACAGCTGCTCGTGCCTCTTCTGCTGTATCTGAGTATCCAGCTTTGAGATGGTACAGAGGGACCAGATGGAGTCTTTGATGACCTTGGCCAGGTCCTGGAGAAAGATTTTGACACTGTCAGCCATCTCTTCACCTTCCAAACTACCAACTACACAGAAAAAGAGAGAAAAATCTCAAAACTTCTCATCATGAAGGGCCAGGCAGCTCCGCTGCCGCCGCGGCCCCTGTCTTCGCCCGCCAAGGGCCGTCTGGGCTCGGTGCCCGGCGCTCCCAGGCCGGAGCAGCTGCGCCCTCCGAAGGTAAAGACTTTGAGGTTCTTTCTGACATCCTTTAGGCTAGAAGAAACCAGTCCTTGCAGAAGGACATCATCTTGGAAAGGTGTAGGGACAGCACAGGAGAGAGATTGTTTCACATAGTAACTGGGGTAATGGGGTAGTAGGGGTAGGTATGTTTGATACAGTTAGACTGGTTCAGGATAGGACATATTGTACATAGTGTTGCGATGGGTTGTGGTTAACTCTATAGCACATAAAAGCAACAATAAAAGCTAAGAAAGAAAAAATATACTAAAATAGCTTTCAGAATAGACGCAGAAACTTGCTGTAGAACTAGAAAGTTATAGTGAATGGAAGAAATGAAAGTAAGAAAGTTGAACACAAAATGTCAAAGGGTGACTCCAGAAGAAGACAAAGCAACATGCTAATCATGCAAAGACTTGGAATTAAAAAACCAAAAAGGATGAACACATTCAGTGTTTCTAAACTGGAAGGAAAAATTAAAATCTTGAGCTGCAATACTGAAAGATTCGTGAGCAATTCTTAAAGGGTGCAAGTAGCATTAAAAAATGATTAATGGCATAGTCAGCCAGAAAAAGACGATTGTGGTTTAAGACCACTGATATTAAAAACTAAGGAAACAGTAGGCTTATGCAGTTTTTGTCCTTTTGTAACTGAGATATTTAACTCAGCATACTCGAATAAATTAATGAAAACTAATCTCTTGTGAACCTTCCCCAGCCCTCCGCCTTTTATTTACATAGAGAATAAAAGCTTCCCTAGTATTGCTTAAGCTCAAGGAACTGAAGAACAAATTCAAGCCTTGAGTTAACAATACTAAAGGATGCTTTTGGCAGGATATCAAATGATCCAGGAAATATTACAAGAAGATGGAAAGAGTGTAGAGATTCATTGTACCAAAAGGAATTGGCAGACACAGAAGAATTTCATGAAACAACGTATAAGCAAGAGCCTGTGGTGATAAAGGAGGAAGTTCAAGCTGCTCTGAAAGAATTGACAAAAAACAAGGCCCCTGAAATTACCGGTATACCAACTGCTGTATCTCAACAAAATGGTGGTGCCCTAGATGTGCTCACGAAGTTGTGCCAAGAAATCTGGAGGACAACCACCTGGCCAGCTGACTGGAAGAGATCTATCTTTATTTGTTCCCATTCCAAAGAAAGGTTATTCAACAGAGTGTACAAATATTGAACAATATGATTACTATCACATGCAAGCAAAATTCTGAAGAAGATTATCCAAAACAGCATAATAGTAGAGAACCACCAGATGTGCCAGCTGGGTTTAGAAAAAGTTGTGGTACTAGGAATATTGTAGCTAATGTTAGATGATCTTGGCTGAAAGCAGGGAATACCAGAGGAATGTCTATCTGTGTTTCCTTCAAAATGTAAAGGTATTTGACTGTGTGGACCACAACAAACTGTAGCTAATTCTGAAAAGAATGGGAATTGATCATGCTTATGCAAAAACTACACTTGGACCAGGAGGAAGTCATCAGAGCAGAGCAAGGGAACACTGTATGGTTCAAAATTGGGAAGGGTGTACAGCAGGGATGTGTCCTATCTCCGTACCTTTTTAGTCTATATGCAGAACAGATTATCCGTGAGGCTGGGCTCTTTGAGAAGAAACGTGGCATCAGGATTGGAGGAAGACTCATCAACAACCTGTGTTATGCAGATGACACAACCCTGCTTGTTGAAACTGAGGAGGACCTGAAGTGCTTGCTGCAGCAAGTCAAGGACTGCAGCCTTCAATATGGATTGTGGCTCAATATCAAGAAAACAAAGATTCTCACTACTGGGCCGACTGGCAGCATTTTGATGGATAGTGAGGACATTTAGATTGTAAACAACTTTAGTTTGCTTGTCTCCTTAATCAACACTCTTGGCACCAGCAGCCAGGAAATTAAAAGGCTTATTATGTAGTCAAAGTCTGCTGTCAGAGACCTCTCCAAAAGTGCTGAAAAGCAATGACGTCAGTCTGGAGACTAAGGTATATCTACTTCATGCCATGGTCTTTACAATCACTTGGTATGCATCAGAGAGCTAGACAATGACTAGGGCTGATAGAAGGAGGATTGATATCTTTGAGCTGTAGTGCTGAAGAAGAGTATTGAATATATATATTATGGACTGTTAAGATAACAAACAGGTTTGTCCTGGAAAGGATGAAACCAGGCTGTTCCTTGGAGGCAAGGTTACTGAAGCTTCACCTGGCATGCTTTGGATATGTTGCAAGGAGGGACCAGTCCTTGGAGAGGGACGCCATGCTTGGGAGGGTGGAGGGATAGCACAGAAGAGGAAGATCCATGATGAGATGGACTGATTCAGTGGTGAGGGTAACAAGGCTAGGTGTGTCAGAGACAGTAAGATTTACAAAGGGCAGAGAAGGGTTTAGGGCTGTTGTACATAGGGTTGCTATGAGTCACAGGTGACTTGATGGCACATAACAATAGCAACAGCAACAATAACAACAACAGATAAAAGCTAAAGAAACAATTATGAACAGATAAAAGCAATCTTGGAGAGTTAGCAAGGATTATAAAGAAAAAGGAGAAAAATTAATAAGCAAGTAGGGTATAAGGAAAGGCAACATAAAGAAAAATAATAATAGTAAAGCTATAATGGAATATAACAACAATATACTATATTGGGTTTGTGGCTGGGTTGTTTTTTTTTTAAATTTAAGCCTCTCATTTAGAGTCAACAAGACCTCAGGGAGGGCCTTTGTACTTAAAGTTGGTTGTTATTATGTTTTGGAGGAATATCGTCAATATTCTGTCAATAATGAGGTAACCTGGGGTTTCTGTTATACTGAACCTTGTGCAATTGGGATGTCAAATACCTTAATGGTTACCCAGTGTACAGTGTTTGATGGAGCTCCCAGTTTAAGACAGGTTTGGAAGCAGTAGTGGCATCCACTTCCTAAAAACCATGCCTCTGGAAACTCTATAAACTTTGATAAATGATGATAGTTATAGGAAGGTTGAGTCATGCTTGACTCAGCAGCAATCAAGCTATCAAGGGTTTCCTAAATAAATAAACTCTGGATGAATGGAAACTTTCTCAATTGGATGTCTACTGTGGAAAAAAATAAGATAACAATATTCAGTAGGATTATCCGCTGTATCTACTTACTTATTGTGACACTATTGGAAGCTGTACTATCAGTATTTAAAATACTGATAGGATCAGCCAGAGTAGACAGTTTCAGTAGAATATCCAAAATAAGAACAATCTATTTCAAAAAATCATCCAATGACTATTTCGTGTGTCATAAGAGAATGCTGCCTGGGGTCATGGATATGAGCCCCCAGGTTGGAATATAAGAGCTGCAACAACAGATTGAAATATAGCAACCATTAAGAAGGTAGTGCAAGACCACACAACTTTTCTCTGTTATATGTGATGCCACCAAGAATTACAGTCAAATAAATGGTGACAAAGAACAACAAAACAATAGTATAATAATACATTTATCATAATTCATGAACCAATTTTGAAGAATTATTCTTTTTAAACAGACTTTTAAAAAGAATTCAATATAGTTACTGAAAAATCAAATCAGTAAATGAAAATCAACAGAACTTTTTCACACATTAGAAAACATAATAAATAATAAAATGTTATTCACAATAGTAAACAATTAAAAAAACACTATAAAACATGTTGTCCTTGTTGTTAAGTGCCATCGAGTTGTAGATGACTCATAGTGACCCTATGAACAAAAGACCTGAACATTTGTGTAACTTCTTGTGTTTCTCCAAGTTCACAGAGTTTCCGGAGGCAAGCTATTTCAGAAGTGGATGCCATTCTTGCTTTCAATCTTGTTTTAATCGAGGAGCTCCACCAAACACTGTCCACCATAGGTAACCATTATCACATTAGACACATCAGCGTCACAGTGTTTAGCATCACAGTAACCACGAGTTACCTCTGTACAGCAAATAGACCAGTGCTATATAAATTAGAAGAATATTTGACCAAAATAAATTAAAACCAGGCCTGAAGGTTGCAGATTAAAGATAAAACATGTAGGAACTAAAAAAAAAAAAAACAACCCACACACAACAAAAACACAAAAAAACCCTAAACCCAAAACATGTAGGAATTGACCAAAAGATGCAGAAGATATGGTGATAATCAACATTTTATTGAACATGTGCAAGTAATGAACAGTATAACAATTGAGATATTTCAACAAATAGTTGAAGCACTGACATTCTTAGTCATCTAAGCCAAAAGATTGAGAAACCTGGCCAACGGACCAGAAGAGATCTATAGTTGTGCTACTGAAAAGAAACAGTATCATTAACATAAAGTAAAATTTTGTTGAAGATAAAAAAGAGACTGGAATAATACTTTGACAAGGAACTGCCAGAAATTCAAGCTGGATTCAGAAAAGAACATGAAGCAGTGACATCATTGCTAACGTCAAATAGATCTTGGCTCATATGAAAAAGTATCAGAAAGATGTCGACTTGTGCTTTACTCAGTCTGCAAGGGCATTAAACTGCATGAATAATTGCAAGTAATTAATAACATTGTGTAAGATGGTAATTCCTGAACACATACTGTGCTTAGGCAGATCTGGTACATTGACTATAAGTATTCATCTATACTAGAAGAAAGAAGTACTACATGGTTTAAAATGAGGAAATGTATGTAGCAAGCTTATATTCTTTGTTCAAACCTATTTCACCTGTAAACTGAAAAAGTAATTTAAGAAACTTGATTATAGGAATATAGTTACATAGTAGTATCAGAAATGAAGGATGACTCATTAACAACCTATGTGATATACAGATGACACAACCTTGATTATAGTAATTAAAAATTTGAATTATTGATGGAAAAAATAAACACTGTATCTTTCAGTATGGACTACACCTCAACAAAACAAAACAGAAATCTTCATATCTGGGTCAAAAAACACCATCAAGTTAAATGGAAAAAAAGACTGAAGTTGTCAGGAACTTAACTTTATTTTAATCCATTAACAATGGCAATGGAAGTAGCAGTTCAGAAATCAAACAATGTTGAACAAATTTGCTGAAAAGGACTTCTTTAAATAACTTAAAGCCAGGATATCACTTTGAGGACAGAGTTGTTCATTGTGAAAGTTAGATAATGAATAAAGAAAACCAGAATAAAATGGATGCATTTTTACTACAGTAGTGGCAGTGAATATTGACTATACCATGGACTAATGAAAGAACAAACAAATCTGTCTTGGAAGCAGTGCAGCCAAAATGCTTCTAATAGTCAAAGATACTGAGATTTCATCTCACATACTGTGATCATGTTATTAGGAGGGGACAGTACCTGGAGAAAGATAGCATGCTTGGTAAAGTAGAAGGTCAGCAAAAAAGAAAACCTTCGCCAAGACCTGTGTGGCATGGCCTCCCAGGGAGTATCTTCTAGCCACCACTTCGCCAGCTTCTGCTAACAGCTGCGGCCTATTCCAGGTACATTCACACCCTGCCTGGTGATAAAAACACTGCCGAATACTATCAAAGACAATTTACACGTTCAATGCGATCCCAATACAAATACCAATCCCATTCTTCAACGAGTTGGAAAAGGCAATCTCCAGCTTCATTTGGAATGGAAAGAAGCCCTGAATAAGCAAAACATTCCTTAAAAATAGAAAAATGGTAGAAGGCATCTCACTCCCTGATTTAAAATCCCACTACACTGTCATGGTAGTTAAGACAGCATGGTATTGGTACAATGACAGACACATAGATCAATGGAAAAGAATTGAGAACCCAGAAATCATCCCATCTGTTTATGGTAAACTGATTTTTGACAAGGAGATGAAATCAGTTAAGTGGCAAAAAGATAGCCTTTGTAACAAATGGTGTTGGTAGAATTGAAAAACTATCTGCAGAAGACTAAAGCAAGATCCACACCTCACTTCATATACAAAAACCAACTCAAGGTGGATCATGGACCTAGGAATAAAATGAAGGACTATAAACTTCATTAAAGAAAATCTTGGAAGAACTTTAGTAGTCCTAATCCACAACATAAACAGTCCTCCAAGTATCCTGAAAAACCTACTACCAGGAGAAGATAAAATACATGAGTGGGACTTTCTAAGAATCAGAACTCTATGCACATGCAAAAACTTCTTCAACAGGGTAAAAAGGGAAGCCACAGACTGGTAAAAAGTGTTTGGTAATGACATGTCTTCTTCTTCTTCCTAGTCTGTCTTAATGTGAATGTTCAGATTAAGAGAAGTATTAGACAGACCAGCAAGTTAAAGGTATATCCCTTCTTGCGGAGTTAACTTTAG
>NW_006400179.1:354889-357935 GCF_000299155.1 Elephantulus edwardii
CCATTTGACCCAGCAATTCCACTACTGGGAATATACACTAAAGAGACCATAACTGACATCCAAGCAGATATATGTACACCCATGTTTATTGCGGCTTTGTTCACAATAGCAAGGAGTTGAAACAACCTAAGTGCTCATCAACAAACGAATGAATAGAGAAGCTGTGGTATATTCACACAATGGACTACTACGCTGCATTGAAAAACAAGGAAGTAACTCATGCAATATTATTCAAAATGGGTGACACTGGAGGATATTATGCTGAGTGAAATATCTCAGTCACAAAAGGACAAATACTGTATAGTGTCACTGTTGTAGAATGAGGCTGACATCAGGGTGGAAGTAAGACAGAAAAAAACTGGATGAATTATGTATACTGCATTGAAGTTGATGAGAGAGAGAATAGTTTAAAAGTAATATATTTTAGGGCATTATGATTATCATAAGAGTTTGGAATGAGGTTTGCAGAGTGGAGTATACTCGAGATGGGGGTAGGAGGGTGCAGGGAGAGTGTATACCAGTAAAGGAGTTTTGCTTTTCAAGGAGAAGAGCAAACTGGGGATGAGGGGGCGGGTAGGGGGAAGAAAAGTGCAACAATGAAGGAATGGAAATCCAAAATCTTTGTGAATGTTCATTGAAATTAATAAAACAAACATACAACAACAACAAAAAAAAATGAAACAAAACCAAAAACAACAACCAGGGGGGAAAAAAAACCACTGTCTGCCAAGTTGAGGGGAGTTCCAGTGTGGTCCAGACTGTAATCCTGCCTAGAGTACTGGACCACTGCCCCCACAGCCTGGAGATACCCCTGACCTACCACCTGGAGACCGCTCAGCTGTGGTCCTCATGATCCAGTGTCAGGTGCACCAATGATATATTTGCTTTGGCCTAAAACACTACTGACTAGCTACATCACATGGAATTTCTTAAGCTCAAGCAGAAAAGTCCAAGTGGAGATGTGGTTTCAACAGGACAAAAGACATCCTGCTCATGGTTGACTGTTGTTCCCAAGAGAGAAGCAGGTCCTTCACAAAGTATTACCATATCCTGGGTCATTATAAAGTTACAACAAACTAATATCTACTAAGAAGAGACTCCCATCATGTCAAGAAAGCAGAAGTCTGCCTCAGTCATCATGAAAAAATAAAAAACCCAAAATAACCATTCTCCTAAAAAGGTAGACCAAATGAATACCCAGATGTAGAGAACAAGAATAAATATGTTGATGTGAAGTTATTTGAACAGCTATAGAAGAAGATGCAAATTATGGAAGAAACAGTGGTAGCCATTAAGTGAGCAAATACTCCAGAGACAGCAATCCAGAAAAAATATATTGGTGAGGAGCAGTCTGAGCAGCTATGGGGGAAAAAATGCAAAAAGTGGATGAAAGAATTGATAGTATAGATAATGAGGTATGAAAATTCTAAAAATCATCACAAGACAGAGAGGGTACAACCAACACAGTATTAGAAATAACAGAAAAACATCAAAGTGCCATCAGAATACTAAGACAGAAATAGTAGAAATGTCCAACACGCTGGTGGGACAAAAAAGTAGAGCGAAAGGGATGAAACAGAGTGAGCTAGAAGACAAGAGTTTCACTGGAAATATACTAGAAGAAAAATCAGAGATGAGATGTAAAGAAAATGAAGAAAACATGTGAATCATTTGAGATGACATCAAAAAGAACAACATATATATGATTGGAATTTCAGAACATGGGAGTGACCGGGAAGTCACAGAGAAAATTTTGGAAGAAGTACTAGAAGAAAACTTCCCAGGTATTTTGAAGAAAGAGGAAATCCACATTCAAGAAGCACGGAGAACACCAAATAGTCTAAAACTAAGAAGGAAAACATCACAACATCACAATATCATAGTCAAATTCTCCAAATTAAAAGATAAAGATAGAATATTAAAAGCATCAGGAGCGAAACAAAGAGTCATTTACAAAGGGGAAACAATTAGATTAAGTTCTGATTTCTCGATAATGCAGCACCGCCGGGAAAGAAGAGACAATAGAGAATTTTACTGCACTCTTTGGTGTACAGGTTGATCAACCACCACCACCAGCTGCTCTTAGCTTTGGCCCAGGCAAACCTCCAACCCCCACCTCTGCCTCCACCACACAGAGTACATAGCACTGCCTCTCCTTCCTCTGTGGCCACAGGCCCAACTAGTTCCAACAAGACAGGGGCCGATTGTAGCCCCTTCTATCTGATGCAGGAACTGGCCAGCAACACAGAGCTTACAGGCAGTACCAGTACACACTACAACCTGGAACATACCTGTAACAAATTCTGTACGAAGAACATGAAGGAGAAGATAAGTAATTTCCTGCCTGACCTGCCAGGAATTATTGACCTGCCTGGTTCCTATGATAACATCAGCCTCTACTCCCTCACTGAAAAGCCCCCAATTCTTAGTTGCTCTTTCTATCCTATCAAAGGGAGCATGCTGGCTGTCTTTTGCCTCCATACTGGCCCGTTGCCAAAGCAATGTCGCCTGATGCATGTTCAGCCTCCCAAGAAGAAGAATAAACATAAACACAAACAGAGCTGCACCCAGGATCCTGTCCCCCAGAAACACTATCTGATTCAGATCACAACAATAAGAAAAAGGGAAAAGAGGAAGATCCTGAACGGGAAAGAAAGAAGGAAGATAAAAAGAATAATTGACACAGTCGAGACCACCCAGGTATGGGCACCTCCCAGGCCAGAAGCAGCAGCCATCTTCGCAAACAGGACAACTGGAGATGGCCTTCCTTGCTGTACAGAACCTGCTGACAAAAGCTGCCAGACCCCCAGATACTGCTGAGACTGTCCACATTTGGAGGGAGCAGAAGTCAGTGCCTGCTGCACTCAAATGAGGCTGTCATGTTAGAAAAGGCTCAGCCCAGCTCACTCTCAGAGACATCTACTTTCCTGGGAAGCTTTCGTTTCATCTCTTTTGTACAGTCTGTCCGATCTGGTATTTGTTTAGATTTGTTTTATTTCTTGAAAAGAAGGAGAGGGAGCCATTTTTCTATTTTTAAAATAATTAT
>NW_006400179.1:359798-360509 GCF_000299155.1 Elephantulus edwardii
GAGAGGGAGGGCAGGAGGCGTCACTGGGCAAGGTCACCTCGGATAACAGCAAAAGGAGGCATCTTCCAGGTCAGAACCAGCGAAACCCGGCCAGAGAGGGAGGGTAGGAGGCGTCACTGGGCAAGGTGACCTCGCATCACAGCAAAAGGTGGCGTCTTCCAGGTCAGACCCAGCAAAATCCGGCCAGAGAGGGAGGGAGGAGGCGTCACTGGGCAAGGTCACCTCGAAAAACAGCAAAAGGAGGCGTCTTCCAGGCCAGAGTCAGCAAAACCCAGCCAGAGAGGGAGGGCAGGAGGCGTCACTGGGCAAGGTCACCTCGGATAACAGGAAAAGGAGGCGTGTTCCAGGTCAGACCCAGCGAAACCCGGCCAGAGAGGGAGGGCAGGAGGCGTCACTGTCAACGTCACCTCGGATAACAGCAAAAGGTGGCGTCTTCCAGGTCAGGCCCAGCAAAACCTGGCCAGAGAGGGAGGGCAGGAGGCGTCACTGGGCAAGGTCACCTTGGATAACAGTAATAGGAGGCGTCTTCCAAGTCAGACCCAGCAAAACCCGGTGGGCCTGAGGGCCGCCTACAGGACACGTCAACTTTCCTGGGAGACAGTACAACTAAACTTAAGAGACACTGGTCAAAAGAAATATGCCAGCAGTCTACGTTTTTGGAATCACAGAAGCCAAGAAAGCTTAAGATACAAGCTGTCAGATCATGGGTTG
>NW_006400179.1:362379-367157 GCF_000299155.1 Elephantulus edwardii
TACTAGGGATATTGTTGCCGATGTTAGATGGATCTTGGCTGAAAGCAGAGAATACCAGAAGAATGTCTATCTGTGTTTCATTGATTATGCAAAGGTATTTGACTGTGTGGATCATAACAAACTGTGATCCGTCTTTGGAAACTTGGACTTTGCTCAGAGATCTGCCAGGACACAAGAGGCATTTCCAGGCAAGGGTTGCGACCCCACTTTCCTGTCTGCTACCACTACAGGTACCGACTACAATTCCCATAGGTCTCTGGGGAAATGCCATCTTTGTAAACTTGGACTTTGCTGGGAGATCTGCAAGGACAGCAGAGGCAAATCCAGGCCGGGGTTTGCGGCCCAGCCTTCCTGTCTGCTACCACTGCAGGTACCGGCTACAATTACCAGAGATCTGTGGGGAAACGTTATCTTTGTAAACTTGGATTTGCTGGGATACCTGCAAGGACAGCAGAGGCAGTTCCAGGCCAGGGCTTGCGACCCAGCCTTCCTATCTGCTAAAACTGCAGGTACCGACTACAGTTCCCGGAGGTCTTTGGGGAAACGCAATAATGTAAACTTGGACTTTGCTGGGAGATCTGCAAGGACAGCAGAGGCAGTTCCAGGCTTGGGCATGCGAACAAGCCTTCCTGTCTGCTATCACTGCAGGTACCGACTACAGTTTCCAGAGCTCTGTGGGGAAACGCAATCTTTGTAAACTTGGACTTTGCTGGGAGATCTGCAAGAACAGCACAGGCAGTTACAGGCCGGGGGGTGCAACCCAGCCTTCCTATCTGCTACCACTGCAGGTACCGACTACAGTTCCCTGAGGTCTTTGGGGAAACGCAATAATGTAAACGTGGACTTTGCTGGGAGATCTGCAAGGACAGCAGAAGCACTTCCAGGTCGGGGCATGTGACCCAGCCTTCCTGTCTGCTACCACTGCAGATACCAACTACACTTCCCAGAGGTCTGGGGGAAGCGCAATCTTTGTAAACTTGGACGTTGCTAGGATATCTGCAAAGACAGCAGAGGCAGTTCCAGGCCGGGGCTTCCGACTCAACCTTCCTGTCTGCTACAATTGCAGGTACTGACTACAGTTCCCAGAGGTCTGTGGGGAAACACCATCTTTGTGACCGTGGACTTTGCTGGGAGATCTACAAGGACAGCAGAGGCATTTCCAGGCCGAGGATTAAGACCCAACCTTCCTGTCTGCTACCACTGCTGGTTCCGACTACATTTCCCAGTGGTCTGTGGGAAAAGGCCATTTTTGTAATCTTGGACTTTGCTGAGAGATCTCCAAGGACAGCAGAGACATTTTCAGGCCGGGGCATGTGACGCAGCTTTCCTGTCTGCTACCACTGCAGGTACCGACTGCAGTTCCCTGAAATCTGTGGGGAAACGCCATCTTTATAACTTGGATTTTCATTGGAGATCTGCAAGGACAGCAGAGGCATTTCCAGGCCGCGGATTGCGAACAAGCCTTCCTGTGTGCTACCACTGCAGTTACTGACTACAGTTCCTTGAGGTCTGTGGGTAAATGCCATAATGTAAACTTGGACTTTGCTGGGAGATCTGCAAGGACCACAGAGGCAGTTCAGGCCAGGGCTTGCGACCCAGCCTTTCTGTCTGCTACAACTGCAGGTACCAACTACACTTCCCAGAGGTCTGTGGGGAAACGCCATCATTCTAAACTTGGACTTTGTTCGGAGATCTGCAAGGACAGCAGAGGCAGTTCCAGACCAGGGCTTGCGACTCATCTTTCCTGTCTGCTACAACTGCAGGGACCGACTACAGTTCCCAGAGGTCTGTGGGGAAACGCCATCTTTGTAAATTTGGATTTTGATGGGAGATTTGCAAGGACAGTAGAGACAGTTCCAGGCCGGGGATTGGGACCCAAGCTTCCTGTCTGCTACCACTGCAGTTACCGACTACAATTCCCAGTGGTCTGTGGGGAAACGCCATTTTTGTAAACTTGGACTTTGCGGAGAGATCTGCAAAGACAGCAGAGGTATTTTCAGGCCAGGGCATGCAACCCAGTCTTCCTCTCTGCTACCACTGCAGGGACCAACTACAGTTCGCAGAGCTCTGTGGAGAAAAGAAATCTTTGTAAACTAGGACTTTGCTGGGAGATCGGCAAGGACAGCAGAAGCAGTTCCAGGCCGGGGCTTGCGACACAACATTCTTGTCTGCTACGACTGCAAGTTCCGAATAGAGTTCCCTGAAGTCTGTGGGGAAACGCAATCTTTGTAAACTTGGACTTTGCTGGGAGATCTTCAAGAACAGCACAGGCAGTTAGAGGCCTGGGCTTGCGACCCACCCTTCCTGTCTGCTACCACTGCAGGTACCGACTACAGTTCTCAGAGGTCTTTGGGGAAATGCCATATTTGTAAACTTGGACATTATTTAGAGATCTGCAAGGACAGCAGCGTCAGTTCAAGGCCAGGGCTTGCGACCCAGCCTAGCTGGCTGCTACCACTGCAGGTAACGACTACAGTTCCCAGAGGTCTCGGGGAACGCCATCTTTGTAAACTTGAACTTTATGGGAGATCTACCAGGACTGCAGAGGCATTTCCAGGCAAGCTTTGTGACCCAACCTTTCTGTTGGCTAGCACTGCAGGTACCAACTACAGTTCCCAGCGGTCACTGGGGAAACGCCATCTTTGTAAACTTGTACTTTGCTGGGATATCTGTAGTACAGCAGAGGCAGTTCGAGGCCAGGGACTGGGACCCAGCCTTCATGTCTGTTTCCACTGCAGGTACCGACTTCAGCTCCCTGAGGCCTGTAGGGAAACGCCATAATATAAACTTGGACTTTGCTGGGAGATTTGGAAGCACAGCAGAGGGAGTTCCACCTGGGGCTTGCGATACAGTCTTCCTGTCTGCTACTACTGCAGGTACCGACTAGAGATCGCAGAGGTGTGTGGGGAAACGAAACCTTTGTAAACTTGGACCTTGCTGGGAGATCTGCAAGGACAGCAGAGGCATTTCCAGTCCAGGGCTTTCGAACAAGCCTTTCCCTCTGCTACCACTCCAGGTACAGACTACAGTTCCCAGTGGTCTGTGGGGAAACTGTATCTTTGTAAACTTGGACTTTTCTGGGAGATCTGCAAGGACAGCAGAGGAATTTCCAGGCCGTGGCTTGCGACGCAGCCTTCCTGTGTACTACCACTGCAGGTTCCGACTACAGTTCCCAGAGTTCTGGGGGAAACACCATCTGTGTAAACTCAGTCTTTGCTGGGAGATCTGCAAGGACAGCAGAGGCAGTTTCAGGCCGGGGCTGACGACCCAGCCTTCCAGTCTGCTACCACTGCAGTTACCGACCACAGTTCCCAGAGGTCTGTGGGGAAACGCCACCTTTGTAAACTTAGACTTTGCTGGGAGAGCTGCAAGAACAGCACAGGCACTTACAGGCCGGGGCTTTCGACCCAGCCTTCCTGTCTGCTACCACTGCAGGTACGGACTTCAGTTCCCAGAAGTCTGTGGGGAAAAGAAATCTTTATAAACTTGGACTTTGCTGAGAGAGCTGCAAGAACAGCACAGGCAGTTACAGGCCGGGGCTCGCGACCCAGACTTCCTGTCTGAATACCACTGCAGGTACCAAACACAGTTCCCAGAGGTCTGTGGGGAAACGCCACCTTTGTAAACCTGGACTTTGCTGGGAGAGCTACAAGAACAGCACAGGCACTTACAGGCCGGGGCTTTCGACCCAGCCTTCCTGTCTGCTACCACTGAAGGTATCGACTACAGTTCCCTGAGGTCTGTGGGGAAACACCACAATGTAAACTTGGACTTTGCTGGGAGATCTGCAAGGACAACAGAGGCAGTTCGAAGCCCGGGCTTTCGACCCAGCCTTCCTGTCTCCTACAACCGCAGGAACCGACTACAGTTCGCAGAGGTCTCTGGGAACGCCATCTTTGCAAAGTTGGAATTTGCTGGGAGATCTGCAAGAACAGTTGAGGCATTTTCAGGTCGGGGGTTGTGCCCTAGCCTTCCTGTTTGCTATCACTGCAGGTTCCAAGTACAGTTCCCAGAGGTCTGTGGGGAAACGCCATCTTTGTAAACGTGGACTTTGATGGGAGATCTGCAAGGACAGCAGAGGCAGTTCCAGACCAGGGCGTGCGACCCAGCGTTCCTGTCTGCTACCGCAGCAGGGACCAACTACCCTTCCCAGAGGGCTCAGGGGAAACGCCATTTTTGTAAACTTGGACTTTGCTGGGACATCTGCAAGTACAGAAGAGGCAGTTCCAGGCTGGGGCTTGCGACCCAGCCTTCCTGTCTGCTACCACTGCAGGTACTGATTGCAGTTCACTGAGGTCTTGGGGAAACACCATAATGTAAACTTCGACTTTGCTGGGAGATCTAGAAGGACAACAGAGGCAGTTCCAGCTGGGGCTTGCGACCTAGCCTTCCTGTCTGCTACAACTGCAGGTACCAACTACAGTTCACAGAGGTCGGTGGGGAAACAAAATCTTTGTAAACCTGGACTTTGCTGGGAGATCTGCAAGGACAACAGAGGCATTTCCATGCCGGGGCTTTCGACCTAGCCCTCCTGTCTGCTACCACTGCAGGTACCGACTGCAGTTCCCCGAGGTCTGTGTGGAAATGCCAACTGTGTAAATGAGGACCTTGCTGGGAGATCTGCAAGAACAGCACAGGCAGTTACAGGCCGGAGCTTGTGACCCACCCTTCCTGTCTGCTACTACTGCAGGTACAGACTAGAGTTCCCTGAGGTCTGTGGGGAAATGCCATAATGTCAACTTTGACTTTGCTGGGAGGTCTGCAAGGACAGCAGAGGC
>NW_006400179.1:367257-374280 GCF_000299155.1 Elephantulus edwardii
CAGACTAGAGTTCCCTGAGGTCTGTGGGGAAATGCCATAATGTCAACTTTGACTTTGCTGGGAGGTCTGCAAGGACAGCAGAGGCAGTTCCAGGCTGGGGCTTGGGACCCAGCCTTCCTGTCTGCTACCACTGCAGGTACCGACTACAGTTCCCAGAAGTCTGTGGGGAAAAGAAATCTTTATAAACTTGGACTTTGCTGAGAGATCTGCAAGAACAGCACAGGCAGTTACAGGCCGGGGCTCGCGACCCAGACTTCCTGTCTGAATACCACTGCAGGTACCAAACAAAGTTCCCAGAGGTCTGTGGGGAAACGCCATCTTTGTAAATTGGACTTTGTTGGGAGATCTGCAAGAACAGCACAAGTAGTTACAGGCCGGATCTTGTGACCCACCCTTCCTGTCTGCTACCACTGCAGGTACAGACTAGAGTTCCCTGAGGTCTGTGGGGAAATGCCATAATGTCAACTTTGACTTTGCTGGGAGGTCTGCAAGGACAGCAGAGGCAGTTCCAGGCCGGGGCTTGCAACCCAGCCTTCCTGTAAGCTACCACTGAAGGCACCGACTACAGTTCCGTGAGGTCTGTCGGGAAACGTCATAATGGAAACTTGGACTTTGCTGGGAGATCAGCAAGGACAGCACAGGCAGTTCCAGGCCGGGGCTTGCGACCCAGCGTTCCAGTCTGCTACCACTGCAGGGACCGACTACAGTTCCCAGACGTCTGTGGGGAAACACGAGCTTTGTAAACTTGGACTTTACGGGAGATCTGCCAGGACTGCAGAGGCATTTCCAGACAAGGTTTGCGACCAAACCTTCCTGTCGGCTAGCACTGCGGGTACCAACTGCAATTCCCAGAGGTCACTGGGGAAACGCCATCTTTGTAAAGTTGGACTTTGCTGGGAGATCTGCAAGTACAGAAGAGGCAGTTCCAGGCCGGAGCTTGCGACCCAGGCTTCCTGTCTGCTACCACTGCAGGTACCGACTACAGTTCCCAGAAGCCTGTGGGGAAACGGCATCTTTGTAAACTCGTACTTTGCTGGGAGATCTGCAGTACAGCAGAGGCAGTTCAAGGCCGGGACTTGGGACCCAGGCTTCCTGTCTGCTACCACTGCAGGTACTGACTACAGTTCCCAGAAGCCTGTGAGGAAACGGCATCTTTGTAAACTCGTACTTTGCTGGGAGATCTGCAGTACAGCAGAGGCAGTTCAAGGCCGGGGACTGCGACCCCACCTTCATGTCTGCTACCACTGCACGTACCGACTACAGTTCCCTGAGATCTGTGGGGAAACGCCACCTTTGTAAACGAGGACTTTGCTGGGAGAACTTCAAGGACAGCAGAGGCAGTTCCTGGCTGCGGCTTACGACCCCACCTTACTGTCTGCTACAACTGCAGGTACCGACTGTAGATCGCAGAGGTGTGTGGGGAAACGAAACCTTTGTAAACGTGGACTCTGCTGGAAGATCTGCAAGGATAACAGAAGCAGTTCCTGGCCCCGACTTACGACTCCACCTTCCTGTCTGCTGCAACTGCAAGCACAGAATACAGTTGCCAATGGTCTGTGGGGAAACGCCATTTTTGTAAACTTGGACTTTCCTGGGAGATCTGCAAGGACAGGACAGTCATTTGCAGGCCAGGGCTTGCAAACAAGCCTTCCTTTCTGCTACCATTGCATGTACCGACTAAAGTTCACTGAGGTCTGTGGGGAAACACCATAATGTAAACTTGGACTTCGCTGGCAGATCTGCAGGGACAGCAGAGGCAGTTCCATGCCGGGCCTTGCGACCCAGCATTCGGGTCTGCTACCACTGCAGGTACCAACTACAGTTCCCAGAGGTCTGTGGGGAAACACCATCTTTGTAAACTTGGACTTTACTGGGATATCTGCCAGGACTGCAGAGGCATTTCCAGACAAGGTTTGCGACCCAACCTTCCTGTCAGCTAGCACTGCAGGTACCAACAACAGTTCCCAGAGACCACTGGAAAAATGCCATCTTTGTAAACTTGTACTTTGCTGGGAGATGTGCAGTACAGCAGAGGCAGTTCAAGGACGGGGACTGGTACCCAGCCTTCATGTCTGCTCCCACTGCAGGTACCGACTACAGTTCCCTGACGTCTGTGAGGAAACGCCATAATGTAAACTTGGACTTTGCGGGGAGATCTGCAAGGACAACACCGGCATTTCCAGGCCGCTGCTTGCGACCCAGCCTTCCTGTCTGCTAGCACTGCAGGTACCGACTATAGTTCCCAGAAGTCTGTGGGGAAACGCAATCTTTGTAATGTTGGATTTTGCTGGGAGATCTGCAAGGACAGCAGAAACATTTCGAGGCCGGGGCTTGAGACCCAGCCTTCCTGTCTGCTACTACTGAAGGTATCAACCACGGTTCACAGAGGTCTCACAGGAAACGCCATCTTTGTAAATTTGGACTTTGCTGGGAGATCTGGAAGGACAGCTGAGGCAGTTCCAGGATGGTGCTTGTGACCCAGCCTTCCTGTCTGCTACCACTGCAGGTACCATATCCAGTCCCTGAGGTCTGTGGGGAAACACAATTTTTGTAAACTGGGACTTTGCTGGGAGATGTGCAAGGACAGCATAGGCAGTTCCAAGCTGAGGCTTGCGACCCACCCTTCCTGTCTGCTACCACTGCAGGTACCGACTACAGTTCCCTGAGGTCTATGGGGAAACACCATAATGTAAACTTGGACTTGCTGGGAGATCTGCAAGGACAGCCGAGGCAGTTCCTGGCCAGGGCTTGCGACCCAGCCTTCCTCTCTGCTCGCACTGCAGGTACCGGCTACACTTCCCAGAAGTCTGTGGGGAAACGCTAACTTTGTAATCGTGGACTTTGCTGGGAGATCTGTAAGGACAGCAGAGGCAGTTCCAGGCCCGGGCTTGCGACCCAGCCTTCCTGTTTGCTACCACTGCAAGTACCAAGTACAGTTCCCAGGGGTCTGTGTGGAAACGCCATCTTTGTAAACTTCCACTTTGCTGGAAGATCTGCAAGGACAGCAGAGGAAGTTCCAGGCCAGAGCTTGCGACCCAGCCTTCCTGTCTGCTACCACAGCAGGTACCTACTACACTTCCCAGAGGTCTGTGGGGAAACAACATCTTTGTAAACTTGGACTTTGCTGGGAGATCTGCAATGACAGCAGAGGCAGTTCCAAACCGGGACTTGTGAATAATCTTCCTGTCTCCTACCACTGAAGGTTAAGACTACAGTTAACAGAGGTCTGTGGGGAAATGCAATCTTTGTAAACTTGGACTTTGCTGGGAGATCGGCAAGGACAGCAGAGGAAGTTCCAGGCCGGGACTTGCGACCCAGCTTTCATGTCTGCTACCACTGCAGGCACCGACTACAGTTCCCAGAGGTATGTGGGGAAACGCCATCTTTGTCAACTTGGACTTTGCTCAGAGATCTGCCAGGACACCAGAGGCATTTCCAGGCAAGGGTTGCGAAACAACTTTCCTGTCTGCTACCACTGCAGCTACTGACTACAGTTCCCAGAGGTCTGTGGGGAAACGCCAACTTTGTAAACTTGGAATTTGCTGGGACATCTGCAAGGAAAGCAGAGCCAGTTCCGGGCCGAGGATTGTGACCCAGCCTTCCTGTCGACTACCACAGCAGGTACCGATTACAGTTCCCCGAGGTCTGTGGGGAAACACGAGCTTTGTAAACTTGGACTTTTCTGGGATTTCTCCCAG
The DNA here is from genome assembly GCF_000299155.1 of Elephantulus edwardii. Classification (NCBI taxonomy): domain Eukaryota; kingdom Metazoa; phylum Chordata; class Mammalia; order Macroscelidea; family Macroscelididae; genus Elephantulus; species Elephantulus edwardii. Next base: position 370,956 of record NW_006400179.1, read on the forward strand.
GACAGCCGAGGCATGTCCAGGCAAGGGTTGCGACCCAACCTTCCTGTCGGCTATCACAGCAGGTAGCAACTACAGTTCCCAGAGGTCACTGGGGAAACGACATCTTTGTAAACTTGGACTTTGCTGGGAGATCTGCAAGAACAGCACAGGCACTTACAGGCCGGGACATGCGACCCAGGCTTCCTGTCTGCTCCCACTGCAGGTACCAACTACAGTTCCCAGAGGTCTGTGTGGAAATGCCCTCTTTGTAACCTTGGACTTTACTGGGAGATCTTCAAGGACAGCAGAGGCAGTTCTAGGCCGGGGCTTGCAACTCAACCTTCCTGTCTGCCACCACTGCAGGTACCGACTACAGTTCCGAGAGGTCTGTGGGGAAAAGCCATCTTTGTAAACTTGGACTTTGCTGGGAGATCTGCAAGGACAGCAGCGGAAGTTCCAGGCCGGGGCTTGCAACCCAACCTTCCTGTCTGCTACCACTGCAAGTACTGACTACAGTTCACTAAGATCTGTGGGGAAATGAAATCTTTATAAATATGGACTTTGCTGGGAGATCTGCAAGGACAGCAGAGGCAGTTCCAAGCCGGGTCTTGGACCCAGCCTACCTGTCTGCTCCCACAGCAGGTACCCACTACAGTTCCCAGAAGTCTGTGGGGAACAGCAATCTTTGTAAACTTGGACTTTGCTGGGAGATCTGCAAGAACAGCACAGGCAGTTACAGGCTGGGGCTTGCGACCCAGCCTTCCTGTCTCCTAAACCTGCAGGTACCAAATACATCCCCATGGGTCTGTGGGGAAACGCTGTCTTTCTAAACTTGGACTTTGTTGGGAGATCTGCAAGGACAGGAGAGGCAGTTCCAGGCTGGGGCTTGTGACGCAGCTTTCCTGTCTGCTACCATTGCAGGTACCGACTACAGTTCCGTGATGTATGTGGGGAAACGCCATAATGTAAACATGGACTTTGTTGGGAGATCTGGAAGTACAGCACAGGCAGTTCCAGCTAGGGTTTGCCATCCACATTCTTGTCTGCTACCACTGCAGGTACTGACTACAGTTCCCTGAGGTCTGTGGGAAAACGCCACCTTTGTAAATGTGGACTTTGCTGGGAGATCTGCAAGCACAAGAGAGGGAGTTCCTAGCCGCGTTGTACGACCCCACCTTCCTGTCTGCTACAACTGCAGGTAATGAATACTGTTGCCAATGGTCTCTGGGGAAAGCCATTTTTATAAACTTGGACTTTCCTGGGAGATCTGCAAGGACAGCACAGGCATTTCCATGCCAGGGCTTGCGAACAAGCCTTCCTGTCTGCTACCATTGCAGGTACCATCTCCAGTTCCCTGAGGTCTGTGGGGAAACGCCATAATGTAAACTTGGACTTTGCTGGGAGTTCTGCAAGGACAGCAGAGGAAGTTCCAGGCTGGAGCTTGCGACTCAGCCTTCTTGTCTGCTACCACCACAGGTACCGACTACAGTTCCCAGAGGTATGTGGGGAAACGCCATCTTTGTAAACTTGGACTTTGCTCAGAGATCTGCCAGGACACCAGAGGCATTTCCAGGCAAGTGTTGCGAACCAGCCTTCCTGTCTGCTACCACTGCAGGTACTGACTACAGTTCCTGGGTGTCTGTGGTGTGTGGGGAAACGCCATGTTTGTAAACTTGGACTTAGCTGGGAGATCTGCAAGGACAGCAGAGGCAGTTCCAGGCTGGGGCTTCTGACCCAGACACTCCACTCCCATTTAGGAAGACAATCATATTTGCCACATCTATTAGATTTATCAACCTCCCCTAAAATACTCATGTACTAGTGAGGATTAAGTTACGTGGGGAATGAAACTGGTTTCTGGCCTGGGTACGTAGGGCCCACTAACTCAAACAACAGGGAAATCCTGAGCATCTCCAAAGAGTGGGGAAGCTATTCCAGAAAGGGGACAACAGACTTCCTCCTTCATTATTTAGGTTCTCCTGAGGCCCTTCCCACGTGTATCAGTGTGCATTTCCTCCCTCCTGACTCACGTGAGTGTTGGAGTGTGCACGCACCCTCTACGCATTTACTCTTGTTTCTGCCCAACCTTCTTCTAGAGCAGTGACGTCAAATAAAAAACCAGCTACCACCTCAGACACGAAGAACTCTGCCACACCAATCGCCCGTAGAAAGCAGAGTGCTTCACTTGTCCCACCAGCCCAAAGCAAGATATCAACCCCCAAAGAAGACACAGTAGCAACGGATTTCCTGGAGCCAGAAAGCCTGAGGGATCTTTCTGATAGTGATTTTAAAAGAACAATGATTGAATATTTTCAATGGTTAAAAAAGAAACTGGATGAAATACAGAATAGTGCTAGCAAAGGTAAGGAGGAGCTTAAAAAAACAGTCCAAAACAACACAGAGAAAACAAATGAAACACTAGAGGCATTGGAAAAACGAGAAACTGCGATCCAGAATTTGAAATCTAAGGTTTCTGATGCTGTGAACATGATGGAGGGACATACGAATAGAGGAAAAGAGATGGAAAACAGAATCAGTGAAATAGAATTGTCACCACAGATCTGACCGAGAAAAAAACAGAATCCAAAAAGAAGGAAACAAAAGAAAGCTTGAGAATAATGTGGGATACCATTAAAAGAAATATCATCCACATCATAGGAATCCCAGAACAGGAAGAAGCAAGTAAAGGCACTGAAAAAAGTTGTGGAAGAATTACTAGAGGAAAACTTTCTGGACATAATGAAGAACTACAGAATATATATCCAAGAAGCTGAGCGAACACCATATAGAATAGACCCTAAAAGAAAAACACCAAGGCACATCATTGTCAAATTTGCTAGAACTAAAGACAAGGAAGGAATAATAAAAGCAACAAGAGAGAAACAAAGAGTGACCTATAAGGGAGAACAGATAAGATTAACTGCTGACTTCTCAGCGGAAACCATGCGAGCAAAAAGAAAGTGGAATGGCATTTATCGAACACTTAAAGAACACAACTTTCAATCAAGAATACTGTATCCTGCAAAACTGTCCATCAAGTACGAAGGAGATATTCAAATATTCCCAGAAACACAAAACCTAAAGGAGTTCATAAAACCAAGACCAACCATACAGGAAACACTAAGAGATGTCCTGGAAACAGAGATGCCACAGAAAACAGGATGGACCAAAGTAAATAGCAACAACACCAAAAAGAATTGAACAAAATGACAGCAAGAAAGCCCTACCTCTCAATAATTACACTGAATGTGAATGGATTAAATGCACCACTGAAGAGAAAAAGAGTAGCAGATTGGATAAAGAAACAAAATCCATCAATATGTTGCCTACAAGAGACACATCTGAA
>NW_006400179.1:378243-381350 GCF_000299155.1 Elephantulus edwardii
ACGGCATTGAAGTCTTTGGGGGAGAGAATATTTTATATTTTAGGGCATTATGTTTATCGTAAAAGTACGGAATGAGGGTTGCAGAGTGGATTATATTTGGGGGTCGGGGGATGTGTGTGTGGGATTGTGTACCAATGAGGGAGTTTTTCTTTTGCATTTGAAGGAGAGGAGCAAACGGTGAGGGGCGGGGAGAGGGGTGCAACAATGAATGAATGGAATTCCAAAATCTCTGCAGATGTTCATTGAAATGAAAAATAAAGAAATTTAAAAAGGCAAAAAAGGTATTTGCAATTAATAAATCATTGAACCTGCAGAATTCTATCATTCTCTCTCCAGCCTCATTTCTGTCACCAAGTGCATGTTTTCCAGCTACTGATCTTTCTTCCATGTTCCCAAATTTTGCATTCCAGTCACTCATTGTTATCAATGCATCGTTATTGCATGTTCGATCGATTTCTGACTGCAAAAGTTGGTAGAAATCTTCCATTTCCTCCTCTTTGGCTTTAGTTGTCAGTGAATATATATGAATGATAGTGGTATTCACTGGACTTCCTTGAATGTGTATAGATATTATTTTGACTGTGTGGTTCACAACAAGCTGTGGCTGGCTCTGAGAAGAATGGAAATCCCAGAACATTTGATTGTGCTTATGTGAAACCTATGCTTGGACCAAGAGGCAGTCATCAGAACAGAGCAAGGAGACAGTGCATGGTTCAAAATTGGTAAGAGTATACACCAGGGATTCTGTCTCCATACCTTTTCAACTTGTATGCAGAACAGATCATCTGGGATGCTGGGCTGTGCAAGAAGGAATGTGGCATCAGAATTGGTGGAAGATTCATCAACAGCCTGGTTATGCAGATGACACAACCCTGCTTGCTGAAACTGAGGAGGACCTGAAGCACTTGCTGCAGAAAGTCAAGGACTGCAGTCTTCAATATGGATTGAAGCTCAACATCAAGAAAAAGATTCTCACCACTGGGCTGATTGGCAGCACCATTACGGATGGTGAAGGGATTGATATAGTTAACAGTTTCAGTTTACTTGGCTCCACAGTCAACACTCTTGGTGCCAGCAGCCAGGAAATTAAGAGATGAATTGCATTGAGAAAGTCGTCTCTCAGGGACCTCTCCAGAGTACTGAAGAGAAATGACGTCAGGCTAGAGACAAAGATGAGCCTGACCTGGGCTATAGTCTTCACAATTGCATGTTATGCATTGGAGAGGTGGACAGTGACTAGGGATGATAGGTTTCTGATCCACCTTGAGTTGATTTTTGTGTATGGTGTGAGATGTGGATATTATTTCAGCTTTCTGCAGGTGAAAGTTCACTTTTTCCAGCACCATTTGTTGAAGAGGTTGTCATTTCCCCATTTGATAGCTTTTATTTTCTTGTCTAATACTAGCTGGCAATAGATATCTGGGTCTATTTCTGGGTTTTCAATTCTGTTCCATTGGTCTATGTGCCTGTCATTGTATCAGTACTATGCTGTTTTGGTTACTACTGCTGTGTAGTAGGTTTTGAGGTCAGAGAGTGCTATGCCTCCCACTTCCCATTTTTGTTTTTCATAAGTGTTTTGCTTATTCGGGGTCCCTTACTTCTCCAAATAAATTTGTCAATTTCCCTTTCATTCTCCTTGAAAAATGAATCTGTTATGTGGACTGGGATTGTATTGAATATGCAGATTGCTTTTGGTAGGATTGTCATTTTCACAATATTGAATCTTCCTATCCATGATCAGGGCACATTTTCCCAATTCCTTAGGTCTTTTATTGGGTCTTGCAGAAAAGCTGTGTAGCTTTCTTTGTATAGGGCTTTTGTCTCCTGAGTTAGGTTTACTCCTAAGTATCTCAATGTGTGGTTGGCTATTGTAAATGGTATTGCTTTGTTAATTTCCTTCTCTGATTTATCTTTGTTAACTATGGAGGAATCCTCCTCACTTTTGGATACTGATGTTATATCCTGCCATTCTACTTAATTGGCCTATTAACTCTAATAGGTTTATGTTGTTATTGAGTTTTGGGGGTTTTCTGTGTATACTATTATATCACCTGCATATAGCGAGAGTTTAACCATCTCTTTGCTGTTCTGGATGCCTTTTATTTCTTTCTTTTGTAGTCTTTCCCTAGCAAGCACTTCCAATACAATATTGCATAGAAGTGGTGACAGCCTTGTGTGATCCTTGTTCACAAGGAAAATGCTTTTAGTTTATCTCCATTGAGAATAATGTTGGCTCTTGGTTTTGCATATATACTTTTCACTATGTTGAGGAAATTCCCTTCTATTTCAATTTTGCTGAGTGCCTTTATCAGGAAGGGTTGTTGAATTTTGTCAAATGCCTTTTCTGCATCAATTGCTAAGATCATATGCTTCTTCTTGTTTTTTTGTTTGTTTTTTGTTAAAAAAGTCATTCATATTGATTTTGTTATGTTGAACAATCCTTGCATAGCTGTTATGAATCTGACTTCGTCATGGTGAATTTTTTTAATGTACTTTTGGATTCTATTGGCTAAGATTTTGTTAAGGATTTTATCATTTATTTCATGAGAGATATTGGTCTTATTTATTATATTATTATATATATTATTATATTATATATATTATATATATATTATTATATATTATTATATTAAATATGGCACTCAGCTGCACCCAACCTTTGCCAGGTGAGTAGGACAGTTTTGGTTTTATCTCTCCTGCTTCCTGGTTAACTGAGGCAGGCTCTGAAGGGGCAAGCCAGAGCATGTCTGCACCCTCACAATCTGGCCTACCAGCTTCATGTGGGGCCAGTACCTTGAGACCCTAGAACATAGAAAACAGCTGATCAACCCATGCTGGATCTTTCCTCCCATCTCCAAAGGAATCTACCCAAGTGTATATGCATTAGCTACTAGAAACTCCACTGCTTGTCATGACTTGCCATGAACTGCCCCAGAGCAAGCATATAGATTCAATTGTTTATTTTATAATCAATGGAATTAATATTCAACACCTGAATATTCTGAATGAAGCTCAACATCAAGAAGACAAGGATTCTCACCACTGGGCTAATTGGCTGCTCCATGATAGATGGAGAAGAGATTGAGGTTGTTAATTTAGCTTGTTTG
>NW_006400179.1:381450-388650 GCF_000299155.1 Elephantulus edwardii
AATTTGTTGCTAGATTATTATTATATATATTATTATATTGGTTTTATTTCTTGGTTATATCTTTGTTTCATTTTGGTATTAGGGTTATGCTTGCTTCATAGGATGACTTTAGAAGTTTTCTTTCTTTTTCAATTTTTTGAAATAATTTAAGTAGAATTGGTGCTAAATCCTTTCTGAATGTTTGGTAGAATTCAGCTTTGAAGCCATCTGGACCAGGACCTTTCTTATGAGGAAGTCTTTTTACAACCTTTCCAATTTATTCTTTTGTGATGAGTTTGTTCAAGTTTTCTATTACCTGTCTTTGTCAATGTGAGTAGGAAATGTGCTTAGAGTATAGCTTTTCATAGTATTATGATATTATTGATTTAATTTCCTCTGGTTCTGTTGTGATGTCACCTCTATAATTTCTTAATCGAGTTTTATAATTTCTTAATCTGTTTTCTCCTCTTTTCCTCTTTTGTAAGTGTTCCAGTGTTTTGTCAATTTTATTGACCCTTTTAAAAAACCAGCCCCTGGTCTTATTGACGATTTCAATTGTTTTTCTGTTTTCTATCTCATTGATTTCAGCCCTAGTCCTTATAATGTCTTTCTTCTAGAGGTTGTAGAATTAGATTGTTATTCTTTTGGTATTTGCTGAAAGTGTTGAGTTAGATCATTGATTCTTCTTTTTTTATGTGTGTGCCTCTTGATATGAACTGCTCCCTGTGGACTTCCTTAGCTGTGTCCCAGAGGTTTTGGTAAGTTGTATTTTCATTATCATTTGTTTCAAGAAACTTCCCCCCCCCCCATTCTTTATTTCTTTTATAACTCAATCATGTTCTAGCAGAGTTATTTCATTTCCACATGGGTGGTTTTGTCCTGTGGTTACTTTCTAGTTTTATGGCTTTGTGTGTGGTTTGAGGAGACACTTTGTATTATTTCAATGTTTTTTAATTTGTTGAGGCTTGCTTTGTGTCCTAATATATGATTTATTCTGGAGAATGTACCAGGTGCATGTGAGAAGAAATTGAATATGAGTTTTAGTTTGGTGTAGTTCAGAGATCTTCTGCATTTTTGTTGAGATTCTTTAGAGCTGACCTATCCTTTGGTGATAGTGATGTGTTGAAATCTACCACTATTGTGGTGCTGTCTATTTCTTTCTTCAGTCCTGTTAACCATTATTTTATGTATTTTGCAGGTCCATCATTTGGTGTATAAATGCTCACCAAGGTCATGTCTTCTTGATCCATTGTGCCTTTAATTAGTATGTAATGTCTTTTATGGTGGTTTTCCTTCTTAAATCTATTTCATCAGAGATTAGTATTGCCACTTCTGTTTTTTTGAAGTTGTCATTTGTTGATATATTCCCCCCCACACACACTTTTTATTTTGAGCCTATGTTTCTCTTCTTTATTAAGATGTGTCTCTTGTAGGCAAATATATTGCTACATCTGCTACATTCCCCCACCCCCCTAATTGGTGCATTTAGTACATTCACAGTAAGTGTCATTATTGTCAAGCCAGGTTTTTATTTTTGCCATTTTTCTGTGTTTATTTTTCTGTTGTTTCTGGTTACTGTGGTGCATGCACTCTCCTTGGGCATCTCCGAGTGAAGGACTTCACTTAAAATTTCTTTTAGTTTTAGTCTTCCTTTCACAGATTCCTTAAGTTCCTTCTTTTCTGCAAATAATCTAATTTCCCCTTTATATTTGATAGAGAGCTTTGCTAGGTATAAGGATCCTGTCTGGCAATTTTTATCTTTCAACTTTCTTTTTCTAATTTTAATTAAAGTTGATAGAGAACTTGCATTTCCATTCATTCATTGTTGCACTTTCCTCCTTGACCATCCCTACCCTCCAATTCATTTTTCTCTTTGAAAAGTAAGAAAAAAAATTCTTTCATTGTGACAAAATGCCCCCTCCTCCTAGTCCATTCCACTATGCAGCTTTCATTCTGGACTCTGATCATGACAATGATACTTAATCATATATTCCTCCTACACAGTTCTCTCCCCTATCTGTTTCAATGCAGTATGCATTATTTATCCCCTTAGTTTCCCCCCAACTCTGATGTCAGTACCACTTTACAACAGTGGCACTATGCAATATTTGTCTTTTTGTGACTGAGATATTTCACTCCACTTACTGTCCTCCACCATCACTCATTTTGTATAATATTTTATGAGTTTCTTGTTTTTCAGTGCAGCATAATATTCTATTGTGTGGCTATACCAGAGCTTCTCTATCCATTCGTTTGTTGATGAATACTTGGGTTGTTTCCAACTCTTTTCTATTGTGGAGAAAGCCGCAATAAACATGTGTGTGCATATACCTGCTTGGGTGTCAGTTATGGTTTCTTTAGGGTATATTCCAGTAGTGAAATTGCTGGGTTAAATGGTATTCATATGTCTAACTCTTTGAGAATGCGCCATACAGCCTTCCATAGTGGTTGCACCATTTTACACTGCCACCAACAGTGAATAAGGGTTCCAGTTTCTCCACAATCTTACCAATATTTGTTGTCTGCTGTTCTGTTAAATTTTGCTATTCTTACTGGGGTGAGATGATATCTTATAGTTGTTTTTATTTGCATCTCTTTTAGAGCTAGGGATTTGGAACATTTCTTCATGTGTTTATGTGCCATCTGAATGTCATCTTCGGTGAAGTGTCTGCTCATATCTGTGCCCATTTTTCAACTGAGTTGTTTATCTTTATCTTGTGGTGCTCGAGTATTTTGTAAATTCTAGATTTAAGTCCCTTATCAGACATGCCATTATCAAATATTTTTCCCAGTTGGTGACTTCCCTTTTTACCCTGTGCTGTTTAACTCATAATGGTTCCAACCCTGGAAAATCTTTAGTAAAAGACCAAAGACTAGTAAGCTCCAGAGTGAAACCTGAGTATCTTTCAACTTTCTTTATATGACATCCCATTGTCTTTTAGCTCGCATGGTTTCTGCTGAGCAATCAGAACTTGATCTAATTGTTTCCCCTTTGTAGGTAACTCTTTTTTTTCCCTCATGCTGCTTTCAGAATTCTATTCTTATCTTTTAATTTGGAGAATTTTACTATGATATGTCTTGACATTTTTCTTTTTGGGTCTAGTATTTTTGGTGTTCTCTGTGCTTCTTGAATGTGGATGCCCCCATTATTCAAAGCACCGGGAAATGTTCTTCTAGTACTTTTCCCACAATCTTTTCAATAATTTCTCTGTCACTCTCCTGTTCTGGAATTCCAACAACACATATGTTATTCTATTTGATGGCATCCCACATGATTCTAATGTTTTCTTCATTTACTTTATGTCTCATCTCTGATTTTTCTTCTAGTATGTTTCTAGTGAGGCTCTTGTCTTCTAGCTCACTGACTATCTCTTCATGTCTACTTTTTTGTCCTACCAGCATTTTGGACATCTCTGTCATTTCATCTTAATATTCTGGATTGCATTTTCATGCTTTTCTGTTATTTCAAGTACTGTGTTGGCTGTACCCTCTCTTGTGTTGTGATGATATTTTAAATTCTTATATCTCTTTAGCTACTCTATCAAAGCTTTCTCCATCTTTTGCATTTTCCTCCAAAGCTGCTGTAGTTGCTCCTCATCCATATATTCCTTCTGGACTGTTGTCTCTGTTGTATTTGCTCTCTTATTGACTTCCATTGATCCTTCCCACATTTGTATCTTTTTCTGTAGCTGAGCAAATAACTCTACATCAACATATTTCTTCTCTCTATCTGGGGTATTAATTGGGTCTACTTTTTTAGGAGAAGGCTTATTTCCTTTTTTCACAATGGCTGAGGTAGATTGCTGCATTCTTGACATTATGTGAGTTTTTTCTTCATTAAGCTGTTGTAACTATAAAATAACCCATGGTACAGCAATGTTTTCTGAAACACATATATATTTGTGCTCCCTTTTTTACCTGAGGCCCACAAGGCCGAAGGCCTTACAAAAGTTTTTCCCCTCAAAGTACCTGTTGTTATCTTCTGGAAGCGACTCTTTGCCTGCTTCAAGATGTCCCGGTCCTCCCTCCTGCTTGATCTTAAGGGGTCCCACGTGGTCAAGCTAGACAGCAGTTTCCCCCCCCAAACCTCCCTCCTGCTTGATCTTAAGGGGTCCCACGTGGTCAAGCTAGACAGCAGTTTCCCCCCCACCCCCAAAGTACCTAGTTAATCAACTGGAACAGATCCATGTCAGTGGCCGCTGAAGTTGTGTGGCAGCAGTTGCTGAAGTTGCATGGTAGTGGCTGCTGAAGTCAAGTGGCATCTACTTATAGGCAAATAATTTTTGTGGTATTTTATAGGTAGTTAATTGCATGGGAGGAGATTGATCATCCTTCCCCTGCAGAGCAACTAGTGGCCTCAAACATGTGCCTTCAGGATTGCAGCACAGCTTTTTGTCACTAGGCCATACCAAGAAGCATTAAAGGAAGATGAAAGGAGGATACAGTCATTCTATCAGAACGAATTAACTGACACAGAAGAACTTCAAGAAACAATATATGATCAAGAGGGCAATGGTAATGAAGGAGGAAGTTCAAGCTGTTCTGAAGGATTTGACACAAAAACAAGGCCCCAGGAATTTATGGAATACCAATTGACCTATTTCAACAAACAGATGCTGCTCTGGATGTGCTCTCCAAGTTAAGCCAAGAAATCTGAAGGACAACTACCTGGCCAACTGACTGGAAGAGATCCATATTTATTCCCTTTGCAAAGTAAAGTGACCTGACAGAGTGTGGAAATTATCACCTCATATCCATTCTACAATAATGATCATAAACAGTCTTTGTCTTTATGAGACTGAGTTCATTCACTTAGCATAATGCTCTCCAGTTCCTTCCAAATTGGGTATTAATTTACAAAATCATTGCTCCCGCATGCTGCATTCCTGTATTCCATTGTGTGAATGTACCATAATTTCTCAATCAATTCTATTGTGGTTGTACATTTGGGCTGTTTCCATGTTCTTGCTATAGTGAATAACGCTGCCATGAATACTGATGTACAAGTTTACATTTGTGTCTCAGTTCTCATTTTTTAAGGATATACTCCAAGCAGTAGAATAGCAAGGTCATATGGAATTTTTATGTTCAGCTTTTTGAGAAAACACCAAAATGCATTCCAGAATGTCTGTACCATTTTACAAACCCACCAACAATGTGTAAGTGTTCCTATCTCTTCACATTCTCTCCAACATTTATTACTTGCTGCCCTGCTAAACTTTGCCACTACAATGTAATCTCATTGTGGTTTTGATTTGCATCTCTCTTATTACTAGTGATTTTGATCATTTCTTCATGTGTCTGTTCACCATCTGAATATCGTCCTCTGGGAAAAGTCTTTCCATGTCTCATACCCATTTTGTAATTGGATCATCGCTCTTTTTTCTTCTGGAGGCCCAGGAGTATTCTGTAAAGTTTCATTATAAGACACTTTTCTGAAATAGTATTGTCAAATGTTTGTTAACAGTCACCCTATTGGAAAAAGGTTTTGATGAGCACAGATTTAATCTTTCGAAGGTCCCATTCATCAACTTTATCCTTTTCAGATTGTGCATTTCTGGCTGTATTTGGGAGTCTCTTTATACTGCAGACTAGGCCTTCTAAGCTTGATGCCAGTTTATCTCTTAAGACATTTATGGTTTGGGGCTTTATTCTCAGTTCTCTGATTCAGCTTGAGTTGATTTTTGTGCATGGTGTGAGATACGGGTCGTGTTTCAGCTTTCTACAGTTATAAGTCCAGTTTTTCTAGCACCATGATGAGGCTGTAATTTCTCCATTTGATAGGTTTCATTTCCTTGTTGAATATCAGTTGACTGTAGATAGATGGGCCCATTTCTGGATCCTCAACTCTGTTCCATTGGTCTTTGTGCTTGTCATTGTGTCAGGACTATACTGTTTTGGTTACTACTGCTGTGTAGTACGTTTTGAGGTCAGGGAGTGCTGCTATGCCTCCCACTTCATTTTTGTTTGTTAGAAGTGTTTTGCTTATTTGGGGTCAAGAGACCCTCCCTCCAAAAGACCTCTCCAAATAAACTTAACAATTTCCCTTTCAATCTCCTTGAAAAATGAATTTATACTCTCGATTGGGACTATGCTGAACATGCAGATTGCTTTTTGCAGGACTGTAGTTTTCACTAGAGTTTTTCTATCCATGAACAGGGAACATTTTTCCATTTATTTAAATCTTTACAAAAATGTTCTGTTGTTTTCTTTGTATAGGTCATTTGCATGTCCAGTCAGGTTCACTTCCAAGTATCTTAATTTGTCGTTGGTTATTGTAAATGGTATTGCTTTATTTTCCCCCCTCCCCTGCCTTTGCATAGTCAATGAAACTTAGATACACATTGCTTTCATGATGTCCTTCTCTGAGTTCTTTTTGTTACACTAGAGGAAGTCCACTGAGTTTTGGATATTAATCTTGTAGCCTGCCACTTTATTAAATTGGTCTACTAGCTCTAACCATTTGTTGTTGTTGTTGAATCATTGGGATTTTCTGTGTACATTATCTTATCATCTGCATATGGCAACAGTTTAACCATCTCTTTGCCAATCAGGATGCCTTTTATTTCCATCTCTTGTCGTATTTCCCTAGCAAGCACTTCCAATACAATACTGAATAGAAGTGGCGACAGTGGACATCCTTGTCTGGTCCCTGTTCACAAAGAAAATGTTTTTAGTCTTTCTCCGTTGAGAATGATATTGGCTCTTGGGTTTGTAAGTATGCTTTTCACTATATTTAGGAAATCACCTTCTATTCCAGTTTTGCTAAGTGTCTTAATCAGGGAGGGTTGTTGAATTTTGTCAAATGTCTTTTCTGCATCAATGGCTACGGTCATATGGTTCTTGTTATTTGCCTTGTTATTAACAACAATGTGGTGAATTATGTAGATTATTTTTTATTATTAATTTTAATAAACGTTTACAGAGATTTTAGATTTCCATTCATTGTTGCACTTTTCTCCATGCCCACCCCTCTCCGCAGTTCGCTCCTCTTTTGAAAAGTAAAAGAAAAATTCTTTCATTGGTATACAATCCTTCCATTCCCCTGAGTACACCCCACTACTATTATTTTTATGGTAAACTATCCTGGCATTGTTGTTGTTGTTACGTGCCATCGAGTTGCTTGTGACTCATAGCGACCCTATGTACAACAGCCCTAAACTCTGCTCTGTCCTGTGCCAATCGCACTGTCTCTGACACTCCCACCCCTATTATCCCAGT
>NW_006400179.1:390380-404372 GCF_000299155.1 Elephantulus edwardii
TTGTTCTTCAGTTCCTTGAGCTTAAGATATGCTGAGCGAGTTCGGCCCTTTTGATTTTCTGACTCCAACTCCTTGCACATTTCATTGTAATATTTCGCTTTGTCATCCCGTGCTGCTTTTTGAAATCTTCTATTCAAATCTTTATTAACTTAAATTTTTCCTCCTGCTTTGGCTTCTCTGTGCTCCAGTGCAATTTTCAGAGTCTCTTTGGACATCCATTTTGGTCTTTTCTTCCTCTTCTGTCTTTGCAATGACCATTTGCTCTCTTCGTGGATGTTACTCTTGATATCCTCATCTGATCTTCGCTCATTAGTGTTCAAGGCCTCAAACCTGTTCCTGAGATGGTTCTGAAATTCAGGTGGGATATACCTCTTATGAATCCAACTTGGTAATGATGAGTTATTTTTCTTGATCTACTTTTGGATTATATTGGCTAGGATTTTGTTGAGGATTTTTGTGTCTATGTCCATGAGAAATATTGTTCTATAGTTTTCCTTTTTGATAATATCTTTGCCTGATTTTCATATTAGGATTATTCTTGCTTTATAGAATGTCTCTGGGATTGTTTTTTCTTTTTCTATGTTTTTAAATAACTGAAGTTGAATTGGTGATAACTCTTCCCTGTAGCTTTGGTAGAATTCAGCTGTGCAGCCATTTGGTCCAGGTATTTTTTTGGGGGGGGGGTGTGAGTCTTTTTATGACCTGTTCAACTTCTTCTGTGATAGGTCTGTTCAAGTGTTCTACATTGACCATGCCAATCTGGGTAGAGCATGAGTTTCAAAGAATTTGTCCATTTACTATAAGTTTTCAAATTTATCAGAGCACAGCATTTCATAATATTCCACGATTACAGATTTAATTTCCTATGATTCTGTTGTGATGTCCCCTCTATAATTTCTTAATTATTTGTGTCTTCTCCTTTCTTTCGTTAAGTTGGTCAATGGCTTGTCAATTTTATTGATCCTTCTGATAAACCAGTTCTTGGTCTGAGGATATGTAGGGGTGTTGGGGAGGGGGTACTTAATCATAAGGTTGCACAATTTGATCAGGCATGAAAAACAATATATATAAACTTTTGTAAGCAAATAAGTATAATTTTTTTAATAAAACCCAAAATATCATTAACATAATTTCTGTCATCAAGTCCATGTTCCCCAATTATTAATCCTTCCTTCTTGTTCCCAACTTTTACATTCCTGTCTCTTGGTATTTTTAATGTATCTTGGTTGCACGCTTTTTTTTTTAAACTGTTAAGAAAATTTTTGCGGTTTATTTTATAATGAGGCATTGAAACATCTGAACAAATCAATATCTGGGCGGTGAGGCAGCTGCTTTCTCCTTCACTTCTTTGGGATACTAGAGCAACTTGTCAGTAGATTAAAAAGAAAGAAAAAAAGACAACCTTTTGCATTACTCAAGTCTTTCCAAGGCATGTGCTGGTACAACACAAAATTCTCCTGTCAGATGCAACTAGTTTAGTGTCCAAACATCATGCACTGTGTTAACGTCTCAGTGGCAGCAGCGCACCTCGGCCTTGCTTGTTTGTGTATGATATATGGAGCATCTGGAGGAGTGTGAATAGTATCGGGAAAAGGAGGGAGGAAGAAACAGCATTAATGCCTGGCTGGGACGAGGTCAGCCGAAGTTGTGCAGAGAAAGCCTGAACATATCATTGGTGCAAACCCAAGCATCATTGATATTCTTTGACAGGAACATCTGGTGAAAGCCCATGATGGGGTCTTCATCATCCTTGAGCTGGCCAACAACCATGCTATCAGGCGTGGGCTGATGGTTCTGCGACGTGATGCTGTGCTGGATTTTCTGGAAAGGAAGGCTAGACAATTTCTCCACAATGGCAGCTTTCCCCTGGAACGGTTGTCCTTCCCACGTAAGGCATGACGTGTCAATATAAATTGCGCCTAGTTAAACTCTGTCATTACCAAATAACTGGTAGTGACGTTGAATGAAGCTGGATCCAATCTGTTCCCAAATTGGCTTGTCTCCCATTATGGAGTGTCGCCCAGCCTCCGTGAGATCCCAGGGGCTGGCACGATGGCAGCAGCAGCTGTGGCAACCCAGCACGGTCTCCAGGTCTTCGTTTATGTGTACAGATATTATCCTGTGACCCATAGCATTGTATTGAAAGGTGAATCTAGAAATAATCTTTTTAATTATGAATGTGACACTATTTTTTCTCACTTTTTCATTTTCAACATAGTAGATCACTGTAGATGATTGTTTTAAAATGTCCCATGTATTCCACTTTATTTCACAAATGCCTAGTATGTCAATATTTATATGTTCCATGTCTTCCTTAACAATCTCCAATTTTTCTACATTCATATTTCTTACATTCCATGACCCATAGTCCAAAAACATGGACTTGGTGATAGAATGATAGAATTCTGCACATTCAATAGTTTATTCTTTGTAAATTCCTTTTATAAGAAACACAAATGGCTGCACACCCATGTTTATTGCAGCTTTGTACACAACAGCAAGGAGTAGGAAACAACCTAAGTGCCCATCAACAAACGAGTGGATAGAGAAGCTGTGGTATATTCACACAATGGAATACTATGTTGCATTGAGAAACAAGGAACTCATACAATATTATTCAAAATGGGTGACTCTGAAGTATCCCAGTCACAGAAGGACAAATGCTGCATGGTGCCACTGTTGTAAAACAGGATTGATCTTACAGTTGGGGAGAGACTGAGAAAGATGGGTTTAATAATGTATACTGCACTGAAACAGATGAGGGAGAAAATTGTTTAAAAGGGATAAGTGATTAGGTATTTTTGTCATGACAGAAGTCTAGAGCAAAGGCTACATGGTGGAGTGGACCTGCGGGAGGGTTTGTAAAACAATGAAAGAATTTTTCTTTTACTTTTCCAAGAGGGTAGTGTTCTGGGGGGGGAGAGTTGGGAGGGGAGAAAAGTGAAAAAATGAATGAATGGAAATCCAAAGTCTCTGTAAATTTTTATTGATATGAATAATACATTTAAATTAAAAAAAATAAAGTTAGAGTAAGGAAGGCAATGGATTTATAACTGTTCATGCTAACAGCACTATATCATGGCATAGAGGAGGAACAGTGGAACTGTATTGACATTTACAATATTCCTCTTACCAAAACCATTTATGGAAAATAGGAATTGCATTGGAACATGCATCTCTGGATTGGAAATGATCATATTGATAATATTTCTAGCTTTAAACTTAAAAGATTATATTACTAAAAATTATTTGTTATATATTTGTTTAAAGTCTCCCCTCTTTTAATAACTGGGATCTAGAGGGAAGAGAAAAGAGCAGAGAATGGCCAAAATTATTGGGTCAGCTATTGCTGCCAGTTTAGGGCCTGTGTCAAGAAAAGGAAGTCTTACTCATAAACAATGCCACCCAAAGGTAATAAAGGAGCTCAGAATTGCTTCCACTGTGGAAAGCTGGGCCACTTCAGTAGACAGTGTCACAGAAGAGAGACACAGATAGGCAAGGGAGTAGAGAAGAAGCTCCCACTCACTTGCTTTAAGTGTGGATCTGAAGGACACTTGGCCAATTGTGGCCCACATCAGGTCCTCGTGGCTGACAGGAATGACAGGCCCCAGCTCACAGCTGGAAACAAAGGAGGATGCTTCAACGATTCAGATCCTCCTAGAAGAGCCGTGGGTGGGCATTAACATTACTAGTAAGTATATTCATTTTCTCCTGGACACAAGAGCCTATTATTTGGTCCTAAAAGCCTTCAGAGGTCCCAACCCTTCTCACTACTTATTAGTTGTTGAAATTGATGGAAAACCTCATAAGCAGTTCCTTACTTCACCTCTGCCTTGCATGTGGACTTCCGAGCTGTAAAACAACCCAGTGGTAGATGGAATTTGCTCCAGGACTTAAGAACAATAACTGACATAGTTGGGGCTCTACATCTTGTGGTTCCTAACCTTTATGCTGTAATAGACAAAGTGCTAGTCAATAAGCCTTTTATTTTAAGAACTACCTTTCCTCTGTAACTTGATTTGTACCACTGTTAAAACCTCTACTTGGAATATTATTGCTTTTAATTTTTGACTCAAGTACTTTTCACTTGTTAGTTAAATTTGTGTCTTCTAGGCTCCAGCAGTTCCATGATGCATCTTCAAGGATATGAACATATATGGCTAAGCACAACTGGTAACAGTGCATCTAAATTCCAAAACCAATCTCCACAATAGTCTACGTGTTTCCTATTGCCAAAAGGGCCCTTTAGAGTAGTGAGAGAAGATCTTCACCCTGAAACCTACAGCATCCCTTTTAAGCAGGAAGTAGCTAAGAGAATAAGTCGTCCCCTTTTCCTTATGAATCAGGGTGAAGTCTCTCTCAGGGAGGAGTGATAGGGAATGGCAAAGGACACACTGACAAAGGAGATTAATCAGAACTGGTTTTGACAAGAACTGTGGCAATGGGACAATTAAAACAAACTTTCAAGGAATATTCAACCTGAAGTCCTCTGATCATATGGAGATTTTTGAAAGTATTTCTTTGCGTTTATTATGTTTAATTTGTTTGTGTATAAAGGATGCTCATCCGGATGATAACATAATTATGATAAAAAACAAAAAGGGGAAATATGGGAAGCCAATACTAAATATTTCTAATAGACTGAATGCTGGTTAAATAAAATTAAAAAAAATAAAAGTTAAATAAATAAGCACTTAGGCTGCACCCTTTCCAAGGGGGGGAGAAATGGTAATTATATAAAATATATGTGAATGATTGTATAAACACAAAGTACATCTATAAACTATGTTGTATGTGAATGCTTACATGCAAAAAAAAATTTCTTTTTAAAAAATTTTGTATATAAAAAAAATTTAAAAAAATTTTTGTATATAGAGAGGTGTTAATCTAGAGTTCTAGGTATATTAGCTAAATATAGTAAGGTCTAAAGACACAAATTATGTGGAAAAACAAAATTGAAAGATACTAAGCTATATGTATAACCAACACTTTTAAAAAATTCTTCATTGAATACATAGTTGCATCTAGATTACAAGAGATACTATGAAATTTTTAATTATGAAATAATATAGTTATAATTTCTGTATTATGTATTTGTTGCTATGTAATTGCATAAAATGTCATGTATTTTGAAACTTTTTGTATCTTGTAAACTAGTATGCTATAATACAATGATAAAAAAGAAAATATTAAGGTTGTTACATAACTTAAAAAAAAAGAAAGAAAAACAAATGGCGAGTATATACATGGACCTTACCTGATGGCCTACTCAGGAATCAGATTATATTTGTGGGAAAATTCGTTGGGGAAGCTCAATATCAGCTGTGAAAACTAGGCCAGATGCTGTTGTGAATCAGATCATTAACTACTTGTATGCAAGTTCAAATTTAAGCTAATGGATTTCAAATAAAATCTACAAGGACCAACATTTGACCTTGAGTCTATCCCTCTTGAATTTAAAGACCATCTCAAGAAGAAGGCTGAGCCCTTGAATACTAAAAAGCAAAGACCAGATGAGCTGTGGGAGAATAGAAAGAATATCATCCATGAAGAATGCAAAATGTCATTACAAAGATGGAAGAAAAAGAAAAGACCAAAATGGATGTCAGAAGAGATTCTGAACATTGCACTAGTGCACAGAGAAACCAAAACAAAGGGAAGAAATCAAGATGTTAAGGAACTAAACAGAAAATTTCAAAGGGCAGCACAGGAAGACAAAACAAAGTATTATAAAGCAATGTGCAAAGAGTTGGAGTTTGACAATGAAAAAGGACGAACTTGCTCAGTCTTTAAGCTGAAGGAACTGGAGTACAAGTTCAAGCATCGAGTTGTAATACCTAAGGATGCTGTGTGCAGAATGTTGAATGACCCAGGAAGCATCAAAAAAAAAGATGGAAAGAGTACACAGAGTCAATAAACCAAAAAGAATTGATAGACACAGAATTATTTAATGAAACAACATATGATCAAGAGTATATGGTGATGATGGAGGAAATTTAGGCTGCTCTGAGGAGATTGGCAGAAAACAAGGTCCCAGGAATTGACAGATTAACAAATGACATATTTCAACAAACAAACGCTGTCCTGGATGTGCCAAGAAACCTGGAGGATAACTAGTTGGCCAACTGACTGGAAGAGATCCATATTTATTCCCATTCCAAAAAAAGGTGATGCAACAGAGTGTGGAAATTATTGAACACTATCATTAATATCACATGCAAGCAAGATCCTGCTAAAAATTATCCACAAAAGACTGGAACAGCACATCAACAGAGAACTGCCAGATGTGCAGACTGGGTTTACAAGAGGCCATGACACTAGGGATATTATAGCCAATGTTAGATGGATCTTAGCTGAAAGCAGAGAGTACCAGAGGAATGTCTGTGTTTCATTGTCTATGCAAAGGCATTTGACTTTTTTATGATTACAACAAATGTGGCTAACTCTGAGAAAAATGGGAATCTCAGAACACTTAATTGTCCTTATGTGAAACCTGAGACAAGGAGGCAGTCATCAGAACAAAGCAAGGAAACAGTGTATGGTTCAAAATAAGCAAAGGTATATGCCAATGATGCATACTATCTCCTTATGTTTTCAATCTATATGTGAAACAGATCATCTGAGAGGCTAGACTCTATGAGGAGGAATGTGGCATCAGAATTGGAGGAAGACTCATCAACAACCTGTGTTATGCAGATGACACAACCTTACTTGCTGAAACTGAGGAGGACCTGAGGCATTTACTGACAAAGGTCAAGGACTGCAGCCTTCAATATGGACTGAAATTCAATATTACCACCAGGGCACCAGTTGCTGTTGTTATGTGCCATTGAGTCGCTTGCGACTCATAGTGACCCTATGTACAATATCCCTAAACTCTGCTCTGTCCTGTGCCAATCGCACCATCTCCGACACACCCATCCCGATTACCCCAACCACTGAATCAATCCACCTCATAGGGGGCTTTCCCCTTCTGTGCTGTCCCTCCACCCTACCAAGCATGATGCCCCTCTCCAAGGACCTGTCCCTCCTTGAAACATGTCCAAAGAATGTCAGACAGAGCCTTAGAATCTTTGCCTCCAAGGAGCAGCACGGTTTGACCCTTTCTAGGATGAATCTGTTCTCCTAGAAGTCCATGGTACCCTCAATACTCTTCTCCAGCACCACAGCTCAAAGGCATCAATTCTCCTTCTATCCTCCTTAGTCACTGTCCCGCTCTCTGATGCATAACAAGTGCACCTAGAACTCCCTACAAAATTGGTAGAAGACTTTTCACCAAAGAGGGTATTAGAGTTTCCCACAAACACATGAAGAAATGCTCAAAATCATTAACAATTGTTGTTAAGTGCCATTAAATTGAGTGCAACTCATAGCAACTCTTTGAACAGCTGACTTGAACTGATCTTTCCTGTACCATCTTCTTCAACTCTGACACAGAAGAGATCGTTGCTGAAGTCACTGGCTAAATTAATCTCGTTGAGGATCTGTCTCTTCTTCTCTGATCCTCCATTTTTCCAAGAATGATGTCCCTATCTAAGGAATAGCTTTGGCTAGGTGCTGTTGTTGTTGATTGCCTTCTAGTAGAGCACTACTCATGAACAAAAGGCATGAAGCCTCTTTACAGCTATTGACATTTATTAAAGTTCATAGTTTCTGGAGGCATGTTGTTTAGGAAGTGGATGCCACTCCTACTTGCCTAGCTATATGTCCAAAATATAAAAGATGAAACTTCATCATCTTTGCCTCCAAGGAGCACTCTGGCTATATTATCTCCAAGACATATCTGTTTGTTCTTTTGGCAGTCAAGGGAATATTCAGTACTCTTCTCCAGTGCCACAACTCAAAGGCATCAATTCTTCTGTCATCCCTTTCAGCTCTCTGATGGAATGCAGGTGATTGAGAAGACCATGGCTTTAATAAGGCTCACCTTTGTCTTCAAACTGACATTACTACTCTTAGTCATTTTGGAGAGGTCTCTGATAGCATACTTGCCCAAGACAATACATTTTCTGAATTCTTGACTGCAGGTACAAAGAGTATTGATTGTTACTCTAAGTCAGATTAAATCATTGACAGCTTCAATCCTTTCTCCATCTGTTGGGCCTGTGGTAAGGACCTTTGCTTTCTTGATGTTGAGATGCAATCGATACTGAAGCCTGTACTTTTTGGTCTTCTATAGCATTTCTTACCCTCACTTTCAACAAGCAAGGTTGTGTCATCTGTATAATGCAGGTTGTTGATGAGTCTTCTTCCAAACCTGAAGCCACATTCCTTTTAATAGAGTCCAACTTTGTGAATTATTTGCTCAACATACAGATTGAATAGGTATGGAGATAGGATACAATTCCTTCCTGATTTTAAACCATGCAGTGTTCCCCTGCTCCTTTCAGACAACAGGTGCTTGATCTAGGTATAGATTTCTCATGAGGACAATAAAGTGTTGTGGGATTGCCATTTTTTTTCAAGGTTAGCCATAATATGGTATGATCAACACAGTCAAATGCCTTTGCTTAGTCAGTAAGACAAAAAATAGACATCCTTCTGGCCTTCTCTGCTTTCAGTCATGATCCATGACATCGGCAATGCTATCCCTGCTGCTGCAGCCTCTTCTAATGCCAGCTTGAATTTCTTGCAGTTCTCTATCAAAGTGTTGTTCTAGCTATTTTTGGATGATCTTCAGCTATATTTTGCTTGCATGTGATATTAATGATACTGCTCAATAATATCCACATTCTGTTGGATCACCTTTCTTGGGCAAGTAAGTATCTTTTCTAGTCAGTCAGCCAACCAGTAGTTCTCTAAATTTTCTGCCATAAACTGGTACACCCAGGGCTCCTCTGTCCATTCAAACATATCATTTGGGTATTCCATCAATTCCTGGGGCCTAAATTTTTGCCACTGCCTTCAGTACAGCTTGACTGTCTCCTTCATTATCATTGGCTCTTGTTCATATTATACTGTTATAGCAAATTCCAAGATTAAAATAATACTCAGCTAAATTCAACAAAAAGCCTTTATTAAGCATGCAGCCAAAACATCAGCTGATGCTAAAACTGTTTCAACCCCAAGGAAAAGGAAAGACTGGGTTTATACACAAAGATTAGGCATGGGGGTTACACAAAGTTCATCTCAGTTGGTAGTGGAGATTTCTTCACATTCGGGAGTTGTTATTGTTTCTGACTTCTCATGGGTGTCCAGGCCCCAGGCAAGGTGCAGGATGTACTTAGGCAGTGATAACCAAGCCAAGCCAGCATGTACTAGAGAACATAAAAGCTCAACAAAATATATTATCGTTAAAATTATCGAGGCATACATTTCTTAGAATGGATTTTTTTTTAAAAAAATGTTCCCCTACTGCTAACATATAAAAATGGCTTCTCTAATACTAATATATAAGCTATTACTACAGTACTTCCTAAAGATTTCAGTCAATAAATTCTTTTTGGTACAGTGATTCTGTGTATTCCCTGAATCCTCTTTTGATGCTTCCTGGATCTTTCAAGATTTTGCAGATAGGATCTCTCAGTACTGCCACTTGAGGCTTGAATTGTTTTTTCCAATTCTTTCATATGGAAACTGCCGGGCCAGTTCTTCCTTTTTTAATTCTCCAGCTCTCTGCACATTTTATTATACTATCTTGCCTTATTATCTCCCGCTGTCCTTTGAAATTTTCTGTTCAGCTCTTCAACTTCGGCATCTCTCCCTTTTGTTTTGGCTCTAATTGAAGCTCTAATGCAATTTTCATAGTCCTTCTGACATTCATTTTGGACTTTCTTTCTCCTCCTTCTTTGTAGTGACCTTTACCCTCTTCATATATGGTTATCTTTGATGTCTTCCATAGTTTCTCTGGTCTTTGGTCACTAGTGTTCAGTGTCTCAAACTTATTCTTGAGATGGTTCTTAAATTCAACTGGGTATATTCAAGGTCATATTTTAGTTCCTGTGGACTAGTTTTCATTTTCTTCAGCTTCAATTTGAACTTGCACATGAGTAATTGATAGTCTGCTCCACAAATAGCAACTGGTCTGATTGCTGATATCACATTTCTTCAATAATTCTTTCTGTAAATATTGTCAATCTGATTTCTATGCAATCCATCAAGTAAGTTCCATGTGTAAAGTCGTCATTTGTGGTTTTTTAAAAAAGGTATTTGCTATGAATAAATCATTGAGCATGCACAATTGAATCATGCGATTTCCAGCCTCATTTTCTTTTTTTTATTGTGAAAAACAGGTATGAGGATACAAGGGGGTGAGGGTTGGGAGCAAAGGAGTGAGGATGGGCAAGGATGAAATCACAGTGTTGCACAATTTGGTGCGTAGGGGGAGAAGGCGAAGGAAACGAGAAAGATCTAATGGGAACCAGAAGAGGCAGGGTAATGGTAAGCATATTCCAGTGGTGATTAATGTTTTTGTTTTAAACAAAGAAATTATCTTATTAGCTTGTGGGTTTCTCATTTGGGAATGGGGTGCTGACTTTCTGCCTTCATGCTGAACACGGGCATTGATGAGAAGAGGTAATGGAAGCCCACTTTAACACCTTACTGGTGGTCCCAGGTTGAAGCCACTTGCCTTCTTGTTCAGTTAGAAGATATTTTCCTGATGTTTACTGCCTTCTGGACTGCAAAGTGTTTGCCAAGGTAGGTCCAGTGGGGATGGCTGGCTCCATCCTCCTTCATTTCCTTAGCTGGCAGTTCTATTTCCCTCTTGTCTCTGGAACTGGGTTCAGGGCCCAGGACTGGAGTAAAATTCAGTGTTAAGTTTACCTCTGGAAAGGGAGCAAACCTAGAGAGAACAAATTTGTAAGTTACAAATAGAAGGGCTTTGCAGTACTTACAGACGTACTGGGGGAGAAGGTGGAGGAATGTGTCTTTGATAAAATTCTTTGTTTGTACAGAGGCAGTTTCCCCAGTAACCTGAAGGCTCTTCCCAGAGGCCAGACTGTTCACAACACGGGCTGGACGGCTCACCTTGGGGTCTGGGTGACACATCCCGGGGGCAAGGTGGCATACCCTCTGGACAGGGCAGCACACCCTCCAACTGAACCCCTGCCCCAAGGTCTGGACCCTGCACCTCACTGAAGACCATGGGCAGGGACAGCAGTTCCAGAGCCACCACTTTTGCCCCCCTCCCCTCCACCAAGTGGTCGGCCTACAGTTCAAAACAGGCATTTCTACCCTCCCCTTTTACAAATGGAGAAGGGGCTTTGAGAGTGCTGAACAGATCCCTTCCTAGGTCTAAACAGTTCTTGGCAGCAGTAGTCAAGAAATCAAAAGACTGGTATATCGAGGAGATCTGCCATCTTGGATATGTTGTTGTTGTTAAGTGTCATCGAGTTGTAAACAATAGTGACTCTATGAATGAAAGACCTGAACACTTGTACAACTTCTGTTGTTTCCCTAATTTCATAGAGTTTCTAGAGGCAAGCTATTTCGGAAATGGATGCCATTCCTGTTTCCAAGCCTGTTCCAATTGGGGAGTTCCATCAGACACTGTCCACCATTGTTGTTGTTGTTAGGTGCCATCGAGTTGTAGACGACTCATAGTGACCCTATGAACTGTTCAAAGAGCTTCTGGAGGCAAGCCATTTCGGAAGTGGATGCCACTCCTGCTTCCAGGCTTGTTTTAATCAAGAAGCTCCAGCAAACACTGTCTGCGATGGGTAACCATTATCACATTTGGCACATCAGTGTCACTGTGCTCAGCATCACAGCAACCACGAGTTACCTCTGTACAGCAATGCACAGACCACTGTTATACCACCTAGAAGCGTGTTTGACAGAAAAACAATTTGAACCAGGCCTGAGGGCCCTTTGGGGCTTTAAGCCACCACCTGCCCTAAATCCTAGGCCAAGCCTCAAGCTCCTTGCTTTTGGGGGGAGGAGCAGTCCTGCAGATCAAACACAAGCCCAAAAAAAGCGCTGGACCCCAAAAACTTGCCATTACTTGAACACACATGCAGACCACCATGCTCAGGCAGCAAGAAGTCACAGAAACCCTGGATGGAGCCATCCAGGAAGAACATGGCCACCTTCTGTCCACCATAGGTAACCATTATTACATTTGTCATTTCAGTGTCACAGTATTTAGTCTCACAGCAACCACGAGTCACCTCTGTATAGCCAATTGGTAGAGCCATGATATATTACTTATTAGAGCATTTGACCACAAAGAATAAAAATCAGGCTTGAGGGCCACAGATTAAAACCCCCAACCTTTGATTTGGTAGCATAGCTTTCTATCCACTAGGCCCACAGATATCTCTAATGGCTTCCAACAATGCTATGAAACACAAATCTAGTCCTTGCCCTATCCTACACCATCCTCACAATCCAAGAAATGCTTGTGCCCATTGATACAGAAACCTTATCAATCCATTGTGTTGATGATCTTCTTCTCTGACTTGTCCAAGGAAATCTTCTTTACTGACAGCGAGATGCTTTCCCAAATCAAGTTTTTCACCTCCCACAGCTCCATGGCACCACCATCACTGCCCCCACTTTCCTGCCCTGGGAGCCCAGGGCTCCTGGCATCCGCAGCTGCAGGCAATGTGGAGGCTCCAGTGCCCACCATCCATTTTAGGCTAGGGGACCTGTGGGAATCTTTGTTCTCTTGATGTTGAGCCTCTATCCATATTGAAGACCAGTAATCAATGGTTTAATTGTTCAGTTATTGATAAACTGAGGACTGTGGAGGGCCCATGGTGGCCCGTTTCTATGCAGCTTGCTGTTCCTTACTTTCTTTCACTGCTGCCATCTTGGTTCTCCCCCAGCCTCATTTCTTTCACCAAGTCTCTACTTGCCAATTACCATTCCTTCTTCATAGTTTCCAACTTTTGTGTTTCAGTCTTCAAAAGTTCTTAATGCATTTTGACTTTGGACTGCAATTGTTGTTAGAGTGCCTCCTTTTCCTCCTCTATGGTTTTAGTTGTTGGCGTATGTATTTGAAGATTAGTATTAACAGGTCTTCCTACTATGTGTATGCATACTACTATGTGCATGGATACAGCATTCTACTTCAGGGCAGATTTTGAAATTGTCTTTTAAAATTATGAACACCATCATTCTTTTTCAGTTCTTCTTGCCAGTAGACTGTGTAATTGTCTGATTGTGCTAGTCCATCTCAGTTCACTGATGCCTAGAATTTCAGCCTTCATGTGTTCCATTTTGACAACTTCCAGTTTTTCTATTAATACATTCCATGTTCCAATTATTAAGTTGTTTATACTAATTTTTTTTTTAGTGACTTCCTATCTGGGCTCTGCTTCTAATACTATAATTATGAGAAACCATGTCACCCCAGCAGCAACAGCAACAGCAAAATTTAACAGATCAGTAATGTTGGTGAAGATGAAGAGATTGGAACTCTCATACACCACTGGTGGGAATATAAAATGATACAACTACTATTTAAGTCCTTTTGGCATTTCCTCAAAATGTGAATACAGAAACCCCATATGGCCCTATCATTCCACCAATGTAAATATAACCTAAGAAAATTAAGACTGAAAAACAATGTTAGATGGATCTTGGCAGAAAGCAAAAAATACCAAAAGAATGTCTATCTATACTTCACTGACTACGCAAAGGCTTTTGACTGTGTGGATCACAACAAGCTGTGGCTGACTCTGAAAAGAATGGGAATCCCAGAACATTTGACTGTGCTAATGCGAAACCTATACTTGGACCAAAAGGCAGTTGCCAGAACAGAGCAAGGAGATACTACATGGTTCAAAATCAAGAAGGAGCCCCGTCAGGGATGTATTCTGTCTTCATACCTTTTCAATCTGTATGCAGAACAGATCAGCCGAGTTGCTGGGTGGTACAAGGTGGAATGTGGCATCAGGAAGGGTGGAAGAGTCATCAACCTGCATTGTGCAGATGACACAACTTTGCTTGCTGAAACTGAGGAGGAACTGAAGCGCTTGCTGCAGATGGTCAAGGACTGCAGCCTGCTATATGGATTGAAGCTCAATATCAAGAAAACAAAGATTC
>NW_006400179.1:404887-407344 GCF_000299155.1 Elephantulus edwardii
ATAGAACAGCGTTTAGAGTTCTTGTACATAGGGTCGCTATGAGTCACAAGCAACTCAGTGGCACATCACAATAAAAACAACACACACACACACACACACACACACACACACACGTGTGTTTATCACAGCATTATTCATAATGCCAAGAGGATGGAAACAGCACAAATGCCCAAACAAAAAAATAGAGAAATCGTGGTACAAAGAAATAGTATCCCACATTAAAAAGAACAATTTTTAAAATATTACACAACATGTGCAAGTCTAAAGGACATTATGCTGAGTAAAATAAAACATACAGTGGACACAGTAAAATACCATAAGAAAAGATCAACCTGGGAAGAATGGGTGACCAGACAATACAGGCACTGCAATTAGTTACTTGAAACAGGAGATGTATAATTGTTCAAAACGAGGGAGAATGAGAGACGGTGGGTAGGAAGGAGAAAGGGGAACCCACTTTTCATTCTCTCTCTCTCTCTCTCTCTCTCTCTCTCTCTCTCTCTCTCTATATATATATATATATATATATATATAATAAATTAGAGTAGCAGAGATTAGTGGGTGAAGAAATAAGCAAGGCATCATTAGGGTTTAATGAGACATTTTATTTGATTGGTTTTGGTTGTCCATAATTTATATATTTGATTCTTCTAAAAAAAGAGTATTTCTTTTTTTACAAATAAAAATGCTTAAATCATTAAACAACTCACATTTTAAGGGATGGCTAGGAGAAAAGGGATAAAGCTCAAAAAAGAGAGCACAAAGTTACAACGAATGGACATGCAAATGCACAAAGATCAGATAAACTGTGGGGGAAAATCAAGAACATCATCTATGAAGAAAGCAAAATGGCATTACAAAAACAAAGAAGGACGAAAAAGACCAAGATGAGTGTCAGAAGAAACCCTGAATATTGCTCTAGAATTCTCGGTACAAGGCAAAAAATATAGAACAAAGTAGGAAATTAATGAACTGAACAGAAGATTTCAAAGGCAGATCAGGAAGACAAAGTATCATCATGAAATATGTAAAGAGCTGGAGTCAGAAAATCAAAAGGGATTGACTTGCTCGGCATTTCTTAAGCTGAAGGAACTGAAGAGCAAACTCAAGCCTCGAGTTGCAATAGTTAAGGATGCTATATGCAGAATATTGAATGACCCAGGAAGCATCAAAAGAAGAGGGAAGGAGAATACACAGCATCCCTATACCAAAAAGAATTGGCTAACAGAGAAAAATTTAAGGAAACAACATATGGTTGTTTTGTATCAAGAGGCATATGGTGATGAAGTAAGTCCAAACTGCTCTAAAGGAATTGGCAAAAAATACGGCTCCAGGAACTGATTAACTAATTGACATATTTCAACAGAGCCATTGTGCACATGCTCACCAAGTTGTGTCAAGAAATCTGGAGACAACTACCTGGCCAGCTGACTGGAAGAGATCCATACTTAAACCTTTTCCAAAAAAAGGGGATCAGACAAAATGCATAGATTACTGAATAATATCACTAATATCATATGCAAGCAAAGTCCTGCTGAGATTATCCCCAAATGACAGAAACAGTACACCTACAGAACTACCAGAAATACAAGCTGGGTTTAGAAGAGACTCTGACACTTGGGACATCACAGCCAATGTCAGATGGATCTTGTCTGAAAGCAGAGAGTACCAGAGGAATATTTGTGTTTCATTGGCTATGCAAAGTTATTTGACGTTGTGGATCCCAGCAAACTGTGCTAACACTGAGGAGAATGGGAATCCCAGAACACCTGATTGTGCTCACATGAACCCTATTCCT
The DNA here is from genome assembly GCF_000299155.1 of Elephantulus edwardii. Lineage (NCBI taxonomy): Eukaryota > Metazoa > Chordata > Mammalia > Macroscelidea > Macroscelididae > Elephantulus > Elephantulus edwardii. The sequence continues at coordinate 406,686 of NW_006400179.1, forward strand.
GGGTCAGCAATCAGTCATCAGAACAAAGAAACACTGCATCGTTTAAAATTAGGAAAGAAGTGTGTCAGGGATGTGACCTGTCTCCATACCCTTTCAATCTATATGCAGATCAGATAATTTAGGAAGCAGGACTTTATGAGGACAGCACATAACAACAACATTATACTCAATAGCTTCTACCTGTACAATTTTGTGAAGTTAATTACGTTTTTTCAAGCTGTGCAACCATTCTTACTTTCCTTTTTTTTTTAACAAAAAAAAAACCCCTGTTATTTTTTGTGTGTGTACCATCATATTGGATCTGACTGGTACAGGAGTAGATTGTCCCTCCTCCAGGATAGCTTCTAGTGGATTTGAACCGTGAACCTCTGGGATTGCAGTGGCTCTTGCCGGTAGGCCACCAGAGCCCCCTTTACTTTCCTTTTAAAAGCTTTTCTTCACTCAACATAAAACTGCTTTTTTTTTTTTATTTTGGGTTTCCATTTATTCATTGTTACACTATTCTCTCTACCCTCCTCCCAGTTTGTTCTTGTCCATATACCACAGTGCTTGTCAAAGCCAATTCTGATTAATCTCCTTTGTCAGTGTGTCCTTTGCCATTCCCTATCACTCCTCCCTGAGAGAGACTTCACCCTGAGTCATAAGGAAAAGGGGATGGC
>NW_006400179.1:416232-422974 GCF_000299155.1 Elephantulus edwardii
GCAGGAGAGGAAGGCCCTCTATGAGGTGGATTGATTCAGTGATTGGGATAATTGGGATGGGAGTGTCTGAGACAGTGCGACTGGCACAGGACAGAGCAGAGTTTAGCGTTGTTGTACATAGGGTCGCTATGACTCGCAAGCGACTCAACGGCACAGAACAACAACAACAAGCTTAAGCACTGAATGTACTTAAGGTGATGTCATGGGATGTTTTTAAGAATTAAAGATTATATCAAAGCAATAGTTGCCTGGGGTCCTCCACCTTTCAAGTCTCCAGAAAGGCTAGCATTCATGAGCAGTTGTGATGGTAGGCAGTTCTGATTGTCACGGCAAAGAAGGTAGTTGTTCACTTAGGCCAATTCCATATTCTACTTATTCCGAACTCTCCTTCCTAAATAAACAATTGCAGACTTTGTTGGTAATTTTTCAGGCATTTAAGATCCCAAACACCATACAATGAAGTAGAAAGTAGAACAAAAGAACTCTTTAGGTCAGTTACGTGGGACGCACCATGAAACCATGACTATAAACATCCAAACCAAGGAAATGAAAATCTCATGAGTAGTTTTGTAGTAATCCCTTCCCACTTCTGGTCATTTTGTAAAAAGTATCACACAAAGTTGGCAACTCAACTTTTTACAGGCATACAACTTATAGATAATAATTAGAATAATCAGCTATGAAACTAGCCAATGCAAGTTTTCCATTTCCATTCATCCCCACTCCCATTAATCTCTACTCATTTGCCTTGTCATTTGAAGTGAGGCAATACAGTATTTATTCTTTGATGAGGTCTTTGTTGCAAGGTTTTTAGATCACTGATTCAATCTCTTCATTTGTTATGAATCTGATGAAACTTTTCGTTTCTCTTGAGTCGGGTTTCAATTTTTTGTGTACTTCTAAGAATTTGTCCATTTCACCCAGGAAAATAAATTTCTTTTACAGTTGGCTCCTCCAAGTACACCATTCTTTCTTCTAATGAGGTTGCAACTTAGTTAGTTGCATGCCTCCAAAACAGATTTGTTATTTTGTCAGTCCACAGTACTCAATACACTTTGCCAGCACAATTTATAAATAAGTCTTCCTTATTCATTGTGCAACTTTTACAAGCATATGAAGTAAAAAAATAAAATAAAATAAAATAACAGGTGAACAGTTAAATTGAAGAATTTGCCTGAAGCCCTTTTAATGCTTCAGGTACACTAGTCTCTTTAACTGAAGCACTGATGTCACAGCCTCAGGGAATTGTGCTGCTAACCAAAGATGTGTTGTGTAGTTCCATTTTCTATCTGCCAGTTGTTCCAGAGGTTGTCTCCTTTACCCATTAAGAATTATAGCCTTGGAAACCTCATGGAGGATCACTGGATCTAACTAGGTGGGCTTCTGGAGACACAGTATGAATTTACTTCTCTTTTCAACAGTATCTTTTTCTTACCTGGTGTTATCCCTCAGAAAGAGATTGCCCAACTTCCTCCTGTGGATCAGCTGGTTGAGTATGAACCACCAGAAGCACCACCTTGCAGTTAGCAGTACAATTTCCTATGGACTAGGCCTCCAGAGCCCCAGAAGCTGTCAAGTGTACAATAAAACTGGAGATCAGAGCAGCAGACAAAATATCCAGACAGAAAAGGTCTTGATCACAGGCAAATGGATCATATTTCAACACAAAAAACACCTGTGCTGTTGACTGGCAAAAGGCTGGCCACCTGTGTCTGTACAGTTTCAGAGAAACTGTACAGACACAGTGAATTTCAACATGTTAAGATTGTTTGCTAATGGTAGCAGGGAGAATTATGGCTTGTACATGGAGTTTACTCTTTGATTTCCCAAAGAAAAGAGCTAAATTGCAGTCTTTAGATTTTAGCTTGTCAGAAGAGTTCGGAGCAGTAAGGAAGAACAGAAAAGAGCAAAAAGTCCATAGTCCAGAGTTTTCTATCTAGGGCTGCTATAACAGAAATGCCACTAGGGGATGCTTTAACAAACATAAATGTTCTCACAATTAGAAGGATATGAAGTCCAGATATAGAGAGCTGGCTCTAGGAGACAACTTTCTCCGCTATTCTGGTTCTAAGAGGATCCTAGCTCTGGGACCCAGAGTTGAAAGGGTCACACTGAGTCACTGTTTCGGGGTCTTCTCAGTGGTAGGTCACTCTGTAATTGCTCATTTGTTTAATTTCATCTATTTCTCAGGTTAACAAGGATGAGGAGGGGTGCAAAATACAAGAGTTGAGTGAAGGGAAAGACAATATACAATAAGGATTTATTTGTTGTGGTTTTTATGTGCTATCAAGTCAGATGCAACATGGTGAATTTGAATGGTGTCTTTGGGAAGGCAGTACAACCAGGTTTGATTAGACATTGTCATTCACTATTGTTGCTGTGTGTCAAGTTGGAACCAACCCATAGCTGACCCTCCACCAGGTCAGCTTACCTTTCAGAGGCAGTAAATTGTATAGGAGATTGGTCATCCTTCTCCCATGGAGCAGCTGGTAGGTATAAACCACATGCCTTTGGGATTATAGTGCAGGTTATTATCATTACAGCACTGTCATCATCAATTAGTCAATTTTAGTTATAAAACATGTATGAATAATGAAAATGTAATGATTTGTAAACTTTCAAATTAAAAAATTTTGGAGACACAGTATGAATTTACTTTTTTCAACAATGTATTTTCTTATCTTTCTTTTACCTGAGTTTTTCCCCCAGAAAGAGATTGCCCAACTTCCTTCTATAAACCACCAGAAGCACCACCTTTGACGTATGTGCTTATGTGCTGGTGTTTGAAAGTCAAAAGGGAAGAACATACTTAGCATTTCTCAAATTGAATAACAAACTGAATTGTATTTCTGAAGAATTTCAGCACATAAGCACTGCTAATGTGCCAAGACATTCAACCTAATGTCATAGGTGTCCTATTTTATTAACATAACTGCCACAAATCTTCACATTACTATTACAGGATAGGATTTACAACACATAGAATAATTACATCAGATTACAAAATGTAGGATAATTTCATGATATTGACAATCCAAATTGACACATATTGAGTACACATTTAAGTCTATAACATTCTAACATATGCGCTCTAAAAATTTATATTCTTGCCACAGGTAAAACACATTTACCCCAAGTCTTAAAGGGACTCAAAGTCCAGATTCCATCCTGAGCCAAATATCCAACTTCATCAGTGAAACAATCTAGAAGACAAGTGTTCTGCTTCCAAAGTTCAGTAAGAATAGGCACAAGGCAGTCATTTCCACTACAATGGAAGACACTGAAAGCAAAGGATAACAGGTACCAAAAACTTAAAAAACCAAGAATGGTTTCCATTAGCTCTTTAGGCTTGAAAATTCTCCTCTAAACTATCTAGGCAGGTGCCTTGCTTTTCAGACTCTGTGTATTGGTCAAGCCCTTTGGATTCCGAATGGTGGTTCCTTGGCCCTTGGTTTCAGCTGTCTTTCAGGTCCACTGGATGGCAACTCTGCTCTCTTGGTGGTTCTAGGCCAAATGAGTGGTGTGCTTCAAAGTCCTTTACACTTCTTCCTACCACCAAAGTTTTATCATTTCTACCACCTAAGTTGTGTCTTCCTCCAATAAAGTCCAGCCTTCCAAATGACCTGTTCTGCATATAGACTTAATAGGTAAGGAGACTGGGTGCATCCTTGATATACACTTTTCCTGATTCTGAACCATGCAGTGTTTCCCTGCTCTGTTCTGACTACCACTTCCTGGTCCAAGTATAGGTTTTACATGAGCACAATTAAGTGTTCCGGTATTCCTATTCTTCTCAAGGTTGGGCACAATTAGTGGTGACTCAGTGTCAAATGCATCTGCACAGCCAAGGAAACATAAACATGTACTTCCTGCTTTTGGCCAAGATCCATCCAATGTTGGCTATGATGTAACTAGTGTCAGGGGTCTTCTAAACCCAGCCTGCACGTCAGGAGTTCTCTGATGTACTGTTAGAAATGGTTTTGGATAATCTAAAGCAAGATATTGCTTGTGTCTGATATTAGTGATGTTATTCAATAATTTCCACTCTGTTGGGTCATATGTTTCTGGAAAAGGAATAAATATTGATTGTTTCCAGTTAGTTAGCCAGGTGGTTGTCCTCCAGATTTCATGGCATAACCTAGGCCAGCATCTGTTTGCTGAAATATGTCAATTGATAGTCCATAAACTCCTGGGGTCTTGTTCTTTGCCAATTCCTTCAGAGTAACTTGAACTTTCTCCTCATATGTTGTTTCATGAAATTGTTCTCTGTCACCCAATTCTTTTTGGTATAGTGACTCTGTGAACTCCTTCCACAGTCTTTTGATGCTTCCTGGGTCATTCGACGTTCTGCCTTCAGCATCCTTAAGTACTGCGATTTGAGGCTTAACTTTGTTCTTTATATCCTTTATTATTATTATTATTAAACTTCAGCTTAAGAGATATTAAATGAATTTGTCTTCGGATTTACCGACTCCAGCAGTAAACTAGTAGATATGGCACCAGAGGTAGAGTCTTCTTACCAGGAATCACAAAGAAGGAAAGGTTGCAGACACTACTGATTGGAACATGGAATGTGAGAAGTATGACTGTAGGAAAATTGGATATTTTTAAAGAAAAAAAAATGGAACACATAAATATTGACTAGGCATGAACGAAATGAAATGGGTTGGCATGGGCCATTTTGAATCAGATATTCATACAATCTACTATGCTAGAAATGAAAAGGCAAAGCAAAATGGGGTTGCGTTCACAGTTAAAAAGACCTTTCTTGATCCATCTTGAAATATGATGTTGTAACAGGATAATATTCATACAAGGCAGACTGATTAACACCACTATCATTCAAATATATACACCAACAACCAGGGCAAAAGAGGAGAAAACAGATGACTTCTCCCAATGTTTGCAGTCAGAAATCAATAGAACATGCAACCAAGACACTCTGATAATAATGGGTGACTAAAATGATAATATAACTAGGTGATAATAACTGGTGAACAAGTAAGAAGGATCAGTAGTTGGAAAGCATGGATTTAGTGACAGAAATGAGGCTGGAAACAGAATGTTAGAATTCTGTACAATGATCTATCCATTGCAAATACCTTTTGTAAGAAACAAACAGACGATAAACATAGACTTCACCTAATGGTCTACACAGGAATTAGAGTGATTACACCTGTGGGGGGAAAAAAATCATTGGAGAAGCTCAGTATTAGCTGTAAAAACTAGGCCAGGTGCTGATTTTGGAACAGACCATCAGCTACTCATACACAATTTCAAAGTGAAGCTGAAGAAAATAAAACCAAATCCACAAGAACCAAAGTTTGACCTTGAGTCTATCCCACCAGAATTTAAAGAGAAAGAGGTTTGAGGCCTTACACATTAATGAGCAAAGACTAGATGAGCTGTGAAAGGATATAAAAAATATCATCCAGGAAAAATGTAAAAAGTCATTACAAAGAAGAGGAAGAAAAGACCAAGATGATGTCAGAAGAAACGCTGAACATTGCTCTAGAGCGCCAAGAAACCAAAGCAAAGGGAATAAATAAAAAAGGTAAAGAGCTGAACAGAAGATTTCAAAGGGCAGCTTGGGAAGAAAAAGCCAAGTAGTATAATGAACAATTTAAACAGAGCAATTAATTTTACTTAGAAAGTACGTGGGAAACCAATGTTAAAAACCAACACTAAAAATATAAATTCAATGATGACAGGCTAAAAATTAAACCATATGAAAAATTAAAATATATTTTAATACTTAAAATTTTCTCTAAAATTTTATACATTCACTAATTTTCCAGACTTAAAAACCCAAACAAAAGACAACACAATCCAACGCACGCCAACAAACCAAATTCTGTGAAATGAATGACACTACAATGGACCCTCAATTGAATTTGAGGCTATAAATGGCATAAAAGGAGACTGTCCATCTTTTCCACATAGAACCTTGGCCTTTGTGTTAAGCAGCGCAACTTCTACAGACAAGGTCACCAGAATGCCAAAGAAGCAGTTAATACAGAGTTTAAATGTGTACTAAAAACCCAACAGTGAAAAGGAGGATAATGAAACTGAGTGTTCCTTCCCTTTTAGACAACATGTATTTTCAGAGCAATCTATTTTGAATGGATCTGCTATTTAAATTACTACTAAAACAGCCACTGGCTTTACAATGCAAACTCAAAATAGTATGCTTTATTAACATAGTAAGAATTTAGTATTCATGACTACAGCAAAGTGAAAGCACAAATATATTTATGAAATATTACAGAACATAAATGTGAGATGTATCGCCTATTTTTCAATCAAAAACAAGAAGCCTTCTATTATCCTTCCACATGCTACTTACCAAACATTCCTTTTATTGTAGTTAGATGTTTGGACACTTTTATTAGTTAGGGACCAGTTCTTGGAGAGAGAAGTCATGCTTGGGAGGGTAGAGGGACATGCAAGAGAGGAAGAAGACCCTCGATGAGATGGACTGATTTAGCAACTAGGGTAAGGAGGGTAGGTGTGCCAGAGACAGTAAGATTGGTACAGGATAGATGAGGGTTTAAGGCTGTTGTACATAGAGTCACTATGAGTCGCAGGAGACTCGACAGCACACATATTGTTGCTGTTGTTATGTGCCGTCGAGTCGTTTGCGACTCATAGCAACCCTATGCACAACAGCCCTAAACCCTGCTCTATCCTGCGCCAACCGCACTGCCTCTGACACACCCATCCCGATTACCCCAGTCACAGA
>NW_006400179.1:423574-444933 GCF_000299155.1 Elephantulus edwardii
CAGTTTCAGCAAGCAGGGTTGTGTCATCTGCGTAACGCAGATTGTTAATAGATCTTCCACCAATCCTGATGCCACAATTCTCCTCATAGAGCCCAACCTCTCAGATAATCTGCTCTGCATACATGTTGAAATTTTATTAATTAGAACTTGTATCATAAAGAAACAAACAATGAAATCTTCCTGATATATAATATATGATCAGGAAACTGACATGGAGCTCAAATGTGATTCTCAACATCCAAAAGCAAAGTATGCTTAAACTTTAAATAGCATCACTGTTCTTTTTCTTTATTAAGGACTACACTGTATTGCGACTATAGTCTACAATATGAATTACATCTCAACATCAAGAAAACAAAAGTCTTTACCACCAATCACTAGGCAACATCATGACAGATGGAAAAGGGATTAGAGTTGTCAATATCATCTTCCTTGGGGCCATAATCAATGCCTTTGTAGCACCTTTCAAGAAATCAAGACATACTGTGTTGGAAAATCTGCTGTCAAGACCTTTCCTTCTGTGCAATTACTACCTCTGGAAACCAGCCAGAGGGTTAGGGATGAGTTGGTTCCAACTCTACAGTATATAACAGCAACAACTAAAAACACTGGCCCAAATAATCCATTTACAAATTCCAGCTATCAACTTCTAACCTTTACACTAAATTTGCCATGATATTCTTCAGAAAAAAATATTTAGCAAGCTTCTATAGGTAGCCACTGGTGGTACATACAGGGCACAGCATGTTTACTGAACTGCTAACTGTAAGATGGGCACTCTTGTTTTGGTTGAGGATCATGTGGAATGTTTATTTTTTATTTAAGCCTCTTGGTTAAAGTCAACAAGTCCTCTTGTATTTAAAGCCAAGGCCTTGTCTCCATTTTGGAGACTAGGTGACTGCTGCTAGACTCTGTAAGTTGATCACTCTTGTTTTGGTTAAAGGTCATGTGTGATGTTTGGCTGGTTTTTATTTAAGCCTCATGTTTAGCATCAAGACCTCCCAGAGGGCCCTTATATTTAAAAGTTGGCTGGCCCAAGGGGCCTTGTGTTATTATATTTTGGAGGAACATACTTCTAAGTTGCACAGCACTTTCTGTCAATTTGCTGTACTGAGGGAATATGGGTTTGCTGTGAAGCTGAACCTTGTGCCATTAGGGGGTCAAATGCCATAATGGCCGCCCATGGTGGACAGCGTTTGGTGGAGCTCCCAGTTTAAGACAGGTTTGGAAGCAGGAGTGGCATCCACTTCCTAAACCACATGCTTCTGGAAATTATGAAATGCAGACAAATGATGGTAATTATAGAAAAGTTTCAGGTCTTTTGTTCATAGGATTGCTGAGTCATGCTTGACTTAACAGCAATCAACAACCACCACCACCACCACAAGTCAGCTCAGTGGTCTGAGTTCACCACACACTTTGAGAGAGAAGGATAAGCAGTCTCCTCTCATAAGATTCATAGAAACTTTACTGACTGGGTGAGAGTGGGGTTTTATCATCTTCCACAGCACAAGCAGATAATGAATAATTTACAATCAGCAAAGAATATTACAAAATCTAGACTAAGTTAAATGTCTATGTTTTTGTTTAACAAGAATCTAGTTGTTTATTTCATACCCAGAACTACAGAAGTCTAATAAAGCCAGGAATATGTTTGCTTCACAGAACCACAACATGCATAATGAGATAAGAATTCAGGTTTCCTGAGTTTATCTCCATTCAAGACATCATTCTCATAAAACCTAGCCTTAACAATGATTTCTTAGGTCCAACTCAGGAAGGGAACAGCAACAAAAATGTTTCAATAATACTCTAGTTTTAATATCAATGATTAAAATTACCAAAAGAAAATATAGAACACACAGGTCTTAGTATTACTTTCAGGTATCCTTACTATTGGGAAAATGGAGAAAGGCAACACTGAAAGTTACAAACACATGTTATGTGCCATAGAGTTGCCCGCAACTCTTAACGACCCTATGTACAACAGCCCTAAACCCTGCTCTAACCTGTGCCAATCTTACTGTCTCTGATAAAACTACACCCACTATTCCAGTCACTTAATCAGTCCATCTCTTTGAGGGTCTTCCTCTCTTGCACTGTCCCTCCACCCTCCCAAGTATGATGCCCCTCTCCAAGAACTGATCCTGCCTTGCAACATGTCCAAAGTATGTCAGACAAAGCTTCAGAATCCTTGCCTCCAAGAAGCAGTCTACAGAAGACAGACCCTAAATAACTCAGAAGAACACTTGGAAAGAAAAATTCAAGTGCTTCCTGCTAATGAATGAATGAAAGACCCAAGTGTCACAGGAGGGAAACCTTTCGAGTAGGAAAAATAAGGCCGGCTTATAGAGTCTCACTTCTCACGCACTTCACTGTATTTAATTATACTTTAAGTCATTCTGAATTCAAAGTTTTTATGATGAGTTTAAAATATAATATCAAATCACAAAATCTTGTATTTTAGACTAAAACATTGGAGATTCTGATTAATGGCCCTAACTTCCCTTTCAAAAGTACCATTTAATGATACTAATAAAATTTTTATTTATTTCTATTCCTATCTGACTTTTACAAATACTGGGGGGAAAAAAAACCCCTCCAATTTAATCTTCCTTAAAACATACATTTCATAAAGAGGTTTAATTCATAATGTATTTGCTCATGAGCACAAAATTTACAGTCAGAAGTTGCACATAAAGGGTTTATTTTAAATGCTTTGAGGATAGGATAGAGTTACATCATAATTATAAAAATTACTTACAGAATTAACAGATTTGTATTGTTTATACTTCTAAATGCAAAGAACAGGGGACTGTATACACATTGTATAAAATAAAATGAAAATTAAAAATTAATTCAAGCTCTAAAGATGAGGTCATTTACCTAATTTTAAAATGTGAACACGAAAGACCTCTGAACTATACACTTTCATTTAAACTGCACTAATGATGTAAAATACAAAAAGGGCAGCATTTCCAAGGAACCACAAACATTTCAACCATAATTATTTTCAGTTATACTAATTGTTTTGTCTTTGGAGAACTTCTCTTTCTGTAAAATACAATCACCGTAAAGACTTTTAGGCACTACTTTTTGACAGTCCTAACAGTCCTCTAATGGGTCCACAGCTTTAAAAAATTCAAGTTCAGTGCACTTTGGAGTTTGGCACATTAAAAAAAAAATTGTATTTGTTTTTTTAGAAGTTACTGTTGGGTTTTTTTGTTTTGTTTGGTTTGGGCATGTGTTGTTGTTTTTTTAAAAAAGAATATATAGTCCCTTCAAATGCTGCAAGACATATACAAGTGAAAAATTACCTTCTGTTGGCACATTTGCTTCACCAGTGCATTTTTAATCCAACAACCACTAAAACAGCACAGTAAGCAAATATACAAAAAAAAGGGAAAACAAAAACAAAGAAAACAAAAAACCTAGATACCGTTAACATGCATTTCAGCTAGTTACATTGAACATTCTACTTAGAATAGAGCATGCAAAAAAGGATGGTCTGCTTTTAAGATTCTTCTTTGAAAATTTACATGGCAGCTTGATCTCTTTCTCTCTCTCACACACACACACTCACACACACACACAGAGCAGGTAAATGAGAAAGGCCAATAAATTTTACACACAGCTTTATGCTTTGAATCATCACAACTCCCATGATAATTTTGGAAATTAATGTTGAATTCCCAGAACAAGGAATTCTTATTTAGATCCTAGGAAAATGCAAGCAATACATGCAGTTCTGAAATGTTAGCCTAAAATGAATCCAAAGACATAACAGCTGAAGAGGCTATTGCATCCATGAACGTGATTTAAGCCATCAGAAAACAAAACAAAAATCCTTCCTCTTTCCTCATCCCTAAAAACTATGAAATATTTATTGAAAAAGAAACTGTATTTGCCTACAAATTAACAAATCACTTGGTGAATTAAAAGTTGCTTGCAGAAAATCCACAATGCAAGTCATTAGGTAATATTAAAAATGTTTCAGTTGACCCAACCTTCATTATACTTTAAAATTAACTTTATTTTCATTGTATCATATAATGCACAAACTGTGTGTACTGGATACACACACTGGTGTGCTGCATATTATCACACTGGACTCACAGAGCCAGGCTCAGCCTTGAGATACACATGCAGACTTAACTGAAAAATAGAAGGAACACATACTCCAGATCTACGGACTGAAACCTGTTCAAACACTCAGAAAACATGTATGATCCAGGTATTTAACTTTCATACTGCACTGACAAGCTTGCCTTTGATTGCCAAGTGTGGAAAACTGAGCCCATTGTGCCTGTCACAATGAATGGCATATGTTACCATCCAATAGCATGACCAAACACTCACACTTGAAGGCTAAAATGGGAGTCAAAACATGTGTAGAGAACTTTAAACTACCCAAACTCTTAACATCAACAACAGCCACATCAAAGAGTTTCCTTTGCCCTCTAATCCAAAAATTCTGGTGCCCAACGGCAACTGGCATGGTTGGCTTTCTGCATACTACGCAGACAAAATCAAATCTCAGGTCTGAGCCTCTCCTTATAGAGTGGCTTCATATACTGTTTTCCTCCATGGCTTTCAAACTACCAAAGTACATCCAAAATAAAGTATGTATGATAATTTTGGTGCTAAACCAACCATTTTTGCACTACTATAAAGTTTAAAACACTTTGCAATAGTAAATCATGAAAAGGATCCTGTGGCTAAGGTTGACTATTATTCACACCCACCTGGAAGCTAATATAGATGGCAGAATCTAATATGGTAAAATACCATTGACATGCAAAATCTGAAGGTCCACTGAATGAAACCTACCTTAGTAACATACCGTAAACAAGGACATACAACACCACAAAAGGCATCAATAGATTTAAGCTGCTATTTGTTAAGACCTCTTTGTAGGGGAAACCTGGGGGAATAAGGGACAGAGACATGAAACATTTTGATCATAGCTATACATCAATGTTGTTGTTATGTACCACTGAGTAAGAACTGACTCATAGTTGACCCTCCAGCAGGTTTTCTGAGGCTTTAAATCTCATGGGAGGAGACTGCCCCTCTCTCTCTTCCAGGGAGCAGTTGGTGGATTTGAACTGCCTGCCTTAGGATTGGCAGTCCAACTTCTTACCATTAAGCCACAAGAGCTCCCTATATATCAACAGTGATGGTAATTTAAAAATCCCAAAGAACTTGTATATGCCATTCTTAAATGAACAACAATGCCATTTTTAAAACTTACACTTCTAATATAAAAGTAGTGTGTTCTTCCAGGAACTTAAAACACATTCACACAAATCACGGATATATAACTTTTTAAAAGGTAATAACCGTTTAAACTCATGTAATGGGCCAAAGGTTACCATACAAAATACACCTGCATGTAATCTGTGGAGCATGTACTTGAATTTTACCAAATAAGTATTTGAGTTAAGATGTAACAACAACAGCAATAAAAGAAAATGCTTAGAATTAAAGGCAACCTTTCAGATTGCTGACCAGTTTTTAAAATATCTAACATGGGTCATGTGATTTACATTTTGATTTATTGTTTAAAGCCTTCAGATTTAAAAGGTACACTGCACTTTCATCTTAAAAAAAAAACAAAACAAAACACTGAACAGCTGTATGTGCTTTTCGTGTACAAATTTAAATAAACGCGCGCACGCACACACACGTATACATATGTATAGTATATAATGACTGACTTGGGTCAAGCACTCCTGTTAAACTGGAGGAAATTATTTAACCCTTTGCTCAATCCACAAGAAAGGACTGCCAACTGGAGAGACAGAAAGGGGTGGGGGAGAGAGATAAATAGAAGAGAGAAAGAAAGGGGACAGAAGAATACATAAATCTATGTGTATAAATACATACTATGTATACACACAGATAACTAGGTATAGATATATTTCAAAAAGGCAAGAACAAAATTTACCAAAGTACACTTGCATTGTGGCAGCAGATAAGAGAATTACGGTGAAAGGGGAAATGGTTAAGATCTATTACAGTTTTTTATGACTATGGTATTAGCTTAACTTTTACCAAATTTGCCTGTCATTCCTCTTCAATGAAATAGACTTCTTTTTAAGAGGAAGGAGTTCCTTACAGAAAATGCTTTGTGTTCACATAAATCTGTACTATTCAGAACAAAACAGTTTGCTGGCAGAGATTGTGGGTTCGCAGGAACATTTAAGCTTTCATTAAAGTGGAAAGCAAGTAAGTCTTTATGTCTACAAATTATACATTTAATAGTTCCACAAATTTGGCAAAGTTCGAGATGCCATCTAGGATGTTTTCACCAAATCGTAGACATAAATATGGAAATCATCATCAAACTTGATGAAATAGACAGATGGTTTGGCTTCTACTTGATGAATGACCATGCCAGTCCTTTTGGAGCCATCTTCTTTGGCATATTCCACTTGTTTGCCTACAAGGCTGTCCACAACTTCTCCAGGCTCCCTTTCTGCTGGAGGGGAATCATCTGTATTTAAAAGGGGGGAAATAAAATCAGCTTATTGATATGCACCAACTCATGTGTCTATTTAAATATTATTTTTTTTAACACGGATTCATTCTAGATTATCTACTCCAAGATTTGGAAAACCTTGATTTAAAGGACCAGAAAACAAACATTTAGATTTCACAACATGCTACACCATCTCCCTAACAGGTTTCAAAATATAAAAGAACTGTGATGCTTCAAAATAGGAGTTAGTTGAACTCCACCACAATTATAACTGAATCTTTGAGGAAAAGTTGAGTGGTATGCCTACTCAATGACAAGTAAGTAACTTTTCCAACTGAGTGACAATATCCAGCAACAGAACACAGGAGCGTAATGCTATTAGTTCCATTAAACAGAAAAGTCAAGGAGAAGTCTTTACACTGCCACTCTTATGACAGTTTACCATTAGCAAAGGAATTCCAAATATATGATCACACCTGCAGACCCAAGGGAATATAGTTGTTGTTGTTATGTGCTGTCGAGTTGCTTACAACTCATAGCGACCCTATGTACAACAACCCTAAACTCTGTCCTGTGCCAATCTCACTGTCTCTGACACACTCATTCCGATTACCCTAGTCACTGAATCAATCCATCTCCTAGAGGGCCTTCCCCTCCTGTGCCTGCCCTCCACCCTCCCAAGCACAATGCTCTTCTCCAAGGACCAGTCTCTCCTTACAACATGTCCAAAGTATGTCAGATGAAGCCTCAGAATCCTTGCCTCCAAGGAGCATCCCAGTTTAACCCTTTCCAGGATGAATCTGTTTGTTTTCTTAGCAGTCCATGGTACCCTCAATACTCTTCTCCAACACCAAAGCTCAAAGGCATCAATTCTCCTTCTATCCTCCCGAGTCATCGTCCAACTCTCTAACAGTAGCCTACATTAACAATAGGACTGCAACTCAAACACAAACAACTTAACCATTTCAATGAGCTTTTCACATCAATCTCAAGTTTTTCTAAGGTGAAATCAATTTCCAAACCACTTCCCCCAACACACACACACACACCAGCTTAAATAAAGAAGAAAGATAAATGGCTGAGGGGCTCAAATAGTCTGTCTAAACAATGACCCTAAAATCTCATTCAAAGGTTCCCAATTAGTGGTTTTCTGGAATCTGTATTTTCTAAAGTACAGTTCAATTTCACATAGATGGAAATGATAAAATATTTGGAGTTAACATCAAATGAATTGTTAAAGAGGAGAAAGGTACATAGAGATTTATTTTAATAATCACATATGTTCATACAGTTTTAAATAATAAATAGTAACATTAAGGAGTAAACATGAAAGTAAAATTCTGGAGTAAATGATCCACAAGAATTAAAATATAAAGACACTGAATCCTATATAAATTGTTGCTTCCAGGCTGGCAATACTCTTAACAAATACGTTAAATACATTTGTACTATTAGTCATGATTATGTAGGACAAATCACATGAATGGGAAGCTTTAAATACATATACTAAAAAGTAATCAGTCTGAAATAATCAAGCTCTAGATTATCACAGAAGTATCTATGGATTATCAAACATTTTCTTATCTACAATTTTTGCAAGAGAAGAAAATTTTGACCACCCCTGACTAAAAATCAATAATCATATATCCCCAATAATTAAAATAAATAAAAGTTTATCAAATATCCTATCATCTACATTCCTTTTAATTAAAATGGGAAGTTGCTAATATCTACTTACTAGAATCAGGCATGATGCGAAGATCGCCTTCTTTATAGTCATCTAAAAGCTGGTACATGTATAAGACAGGATCTTTCTCATAGGTAATGTAAAACCATGTGTTCATTATAGGTGCGCGTGCTAAGACCATTCCCCTCCATTCATCTTTAGAACCATCCTCCGTCTCAAACATATGTTCCACAGCTTTGCCAATCATTGTGTCTGCTAAGTGTGCGTCACTGATTCGAGATGTTGCTGGAAATTGGGGGGGGAGGAAAACCCATTGGTGATAAATTATTTCCATGAATAGTTATTATGAAGACTAAACTTACTAGAACAACCTAAAATGTGTCCACGTAATGTATTGATAAATTACAAAATAATATTTTAAAAAGTTTTTACTTCATGGTCACCTAAATGAGGTTCTATCTTCTATGGCACTATACGCTATCACATGCCAGCCTTCATGTGGGCACTATTCTCTACGCCATCACATGCCTTCTCAGGATTCCCAGATTTGGTTCTGGGCACTGTTATTCTAAGCTATCACATCCTCTGAAGTTAATTAACTTAACAGTCCTCTTCAGCATCATAAAGCGAACAACTATCCCACATCATTATAATTTGAAACAAACTAAGGACAGCTCTCTTCTTTCTTCTAAATAAAGGCTCTTTGTGGGATGTGCTGTTTGTTCATGCCAATTGTTCTGGTGAAGAATGAGCTGTCCAGAAATGCTTAGATTAAGTGAAAATATCCACATTTACACTCTACCATTAGTTACCTTTGAGGATAAAATTTAAATTTAAAGTTTTTGGTGGAATATTAAGCTATGTTTATATTGTTGTTGTGTGCCATTGAGTCAGGACCAACTCAGAGCTGACCCTCCAGCTGGTTTTCAGAGGCCGTAAATGGCACAGGAGAAGACTTCCCATTCTTCTCCCACGGAGCAGCTGTCAGATCTGAACTGCCTGACTTTGGGACTGCAGCTCAACTTCTTACCAAGGCTGCCAGCGCTTCTAAAGGAAAAGATTAAGAAGTAATCCGATGCTACCACAGTGTTAGCTTACAGGGCAACTATGTGTTCTAAGAACATTACAGAATGTCCATAAAAAAAAAAAAAATTTAAATTTAGTTTTTCTCCTAAACTATGGCTCCCAAAGTCCATTTTAAAAGCAGAAAAAATTTTTTTATGATATCCAGTTTTCCATCAGAGTCTAGACATACTGAAACTTTAAAAATAAAAATGTTCTAGAAGCAAAAAGCACTATTTTAAGAGAATGTAGTAACAGCCACATCACTGTACTAACAAACCTTTAAAAAGAAATTCCTTCGGGGAGAAAAACGACATCAACTTGGTTGTATTCTATATAATTTAAAAATAAGATAGGTGCTAAAAGTTTCACCTTACGTCTTATGAAACATTTAGGAAGAAAAGTGAATATTATATTATGTAAAAATAAGGCATTCATTAACAAGCATTGTGCAAACCCTAAGAAATGTATAATAAAACAAGTGTGTTTTGGTTGCTTAAGATTTGGCTCAAAGTAAAGCAAATCTGCTGGATATTATAATTTATGTAATATATAACAAAATAAACACTTTACAAATTAAAAAATAATGGCATAGTTTTTAATATATTAGGACCTGATTTATTCAACACAGTATCTCTGAGCTAATGATATATTCTTACCCATCAAAGTCCAAATAGTTAGCAAAAATTCTAGAAACAACTATATTGAGAATTTTAAAATATATTTACCGTTTATATTCCTTTGGGGGCCAATTTTACACATCTTTATGTACATCAGTTACCTGACCTGTGGTTTTTAAGTATTTATGTCAATTTATGTAAATTTGCAGGTGGATAATTTCAATGGAATGTTTGCATAAAAATATGAATGTCAAAAAATGATAAACATCCAGTTCAATAAAGACTTTTAAAGCATAATCTGCATAAATAGTGAAAACAACTTACCAACTCTATCAGGGAGGACTTCAAGTGCAGAAACTCTTTCATCTTTATTAAGTTCTAGTCCATAGACACAGTCAAATCCATCGTATTTTATAAGATACAATGAAGGATTTACAGGAACCTGATCCAGAACTGTTCCTTTCCACTGTGTAACGGGTCCATTCCCTTCTTTCCACCCATGCTGAATTCTGCAGCCGACGATGTTTCGCCGGGGCTGGGAAACTGGTTTGCTGGGCCCCACATTGCTCCGATGTTTTCTGTATTCACACATACATACATATAATGGATAATCTCAAAAGCATGCATTTCTATATGTACAAATTATAATATTATTACAGAAGATCTTGACCTAAATGCTAATTAACATTTGTCACATTCATCTTCCAGGTGACTCAGTATCTTTGAGCTTGAGTCCCACAACTAAGGCACTTCAAAGGCAGGCTTCTTTAGCATGTGTTCTTCTCACACCAATCTGTGCAATAAGACCTGTTGGCATGAGGTGCTCATGGTGTGTTTGAACTTTGTACAGTTACACAAACTGCGTAGGAAAAGTTATAGATAGCAATTTAAGCCTTGATATTAAGTATGAGTTTTCCAGTTTTCTACTTTAATCAACTTGCTGTTACCCAATTAAGTCAAAGAAAGAGGAAGGGCAGCCACATGAACTATTTCTTTCTGTTATAAGGTTACCATGAGTTGTAAGCAACGAAAGGGCTACTAACAACAATATACAACCATTTTAAGTCTAAAAGAAAAGCTTAACTATTCAACTTTCCCCTTCATGAACTTTGGGCATATTGTCAGGAAAGGCCAGTGCAAGAAAAGACTTGATGAGATGGATGTGACACAGTCACTGCAACAACGAGCTTAAGCACACCTGAGGTTGTGAGGATGGCACAGGATTGGACAGGTTTTATTCAGATGTATAGAGTTGTTGAGTCAGAGTCAACAACATGTTCAAATAACTCTGCCTTCATGGACTTAATCAGCCATAAACAAGCCATTTAACTATTCCATAAGCTGGAGTCTAGGCTGGCTTACATTTGCATTATCATCACTGCTTTTCTACTAAAGACATAAATAATGTTAAACACTTAGGATGTTTATGTCACAGAATAGAATAGAATATTACTATTAAAACCAATATTCTTTCTGGAGATACCAGCAACTAAAAGTCCTACATACAATGTTTAGAAACAATACATCTGGCCATTGATAGCAAATAAATCTTCATTTAATTTGGAAACTGAATGGCATGGGACAAATCTTGGCTACAATATAACATGAAGGTCAAAAGCAACAAGACAGAGGTTGATATATGCCAATGGTGAAATAAAATCAGGAGGGTAAAAGAATTCTCTTTCCACGGTTTTATAACTGCATAAAAATCTGGCTTGGCACACCACACACAAAAAGTGATTTACTAAAAATGTTTTAAAGCAGTTGATTATAGTCTGTGCTATTTCAAATTATTATTATATATATTCTAAATAACCCACTGCTATTCAAATTCCAACATAAAGCAATACTGCAGGGCTAAATAGAACTGTTCCCATAGCACTTCCAAAGCTGTAAATCTTTATGCTAGCAGAGGGTCCCACTTTTCTCTCTTGGAGTAGCTATAGTTTGAACTGCTTAAATTCTGGTTAGGAGCCGAATACTTTAATCATTATCCTATCTAAGCTCTTCATCTTTTTAAATTGCAATAATTTATTCTAGAGTTCTTAGAGGAGTTCTGGTGGCCTAGTGGGTAAAGAATTATGTTGTCAACCCAAAGACAGTTTGAATGCACTAGCTGCTTCTTGGTAGAAAGATCGGTGCTCTCCTCCTGTGTGATTTTTAGCTCTGCAAATCTGCTGGAGGGTCACTTTTGAATTAGGTCTAACTCAAAGGCACATAACAACAGACTGCCTAGGCAAATTTAATGGGTCTGTAAAACAGAAAAACAAATTACAGTAAACTCTAAGTCTGCTTCAAGGAGGTTTTAATTATTAGTTAATTCAGCACTTAGTTTTGTCATTTCCCCAAATTTCATTCAAGAACTTCTTCTTTAACACAAATCAGGGATCATTACAAACCCCAGAATGCAAGCAGGTAAAATCAAGTTGTCAAATGCAACAAACACCAGAGAGGCAACAGTCACCAGAGGGTCCTGTAACAAAGGAAAAATGAGTGTCCTGCAATGTTGACACTTGGAGTGCTCAAGCACACCATATAAGCACTTGCCCCAAAAGGAATACTTAGCCACATGGAATGGGAAAGTCAACAAGTAAATCTCAGAACAATGGCAGCAACAGGAAAAGGGATTTGTTGTTGTTATATGCCGTGGAGTCGCCTGTGACTCATAGCAACCCTACGTACAACAGTCTAAACCCTGCTCTATCCCTTGCCAATCTTATTGTCTCCAACACACCTACCTCCATTACCCCAGTGACTGAATCAATCCATCTCATTGAGGGTCTTCCTCTCTTGCGCTGTCCCTCCACCCTCCAAAGCAAGATGTCCCTCTGCATGGACTGGTCCCTCCTTGCAACATGTCCAAAGTATGTCAGACGAAGCTTCAGAATCCTTGCCTCAAAGCAGCCTGGCTTCACCCTTTCCAGGACAAACTTGTTGTTCTCCTAGCAGTCCATGGTATATTCATACTCTTCACCACCACAGCTCAAAGACATCAACTCTCCTTCTATCATTCCTATTCACTGTCCAGCTCTCTGATGAATAGCAAGTAATTGCAAAGACTATGGCCTATATCAGGCGCACCTTAGTCTCCAGACTGACAACGTTGCTCTTTAGTACCTTAGAGACGTTTCTGACAGATTTTCCCAATGCAATTAATCTTTTCATTTCCGGGCTGCTGATACCAAGAGTGTTGATTGTAGAGCCAGGCAAATGAAAGCTGTCAACAATCTCAATTTCTTCATCATCTATCATGATGCTGCCAATTGGCCCAGCATTGAGAATCTTCGTTTTCTTGATGTTTACCTTCAATCCATATTGAAGACTGCAGTCCTTGACCATCTGCAGCAAGCGCTTCAGGTCCTCCTCAGTTTCAGCAAGCAGGGTTGTATCATCTGCATAACCCAGATTGTTGATGAGTCTACCTCCAATCCTGTTGCCACACTTCTCATAGAGTCCAGCCTCCCAGATGACCTGGTTCTGCATATATACAGTAAAGATACAGACATAGGACACATCCTTGATGCACACTTCCCAATTTTGAACCATGCGGTGTTTCCTTGCCTTGTTCTGATGACTGTCTCCTGGTCCAACTATAGGTTTTGCAATGACAGCAGAAATTCTGGATATACCTAAACTCTAAAGATTCTTGGAAATATCCAGTAAGACTACCTTCCAGGAAAGCAGAATAAAATTCTAATTCAGCGGAGTGTAAGGCTCTGTGGCAGTTAGAATCCAGTGACTATGAGGGGGAAAAGAAGAGCACTCTTCCTGTGCAATAAACAGCTTCCGAAAACATGTTGTATGGTCAGCTATGAGCAATTGAGATGAGACAACACAAGTGTAAGAGAAAGTCAAAGTAGGGGTCCAAGAGACAATTCTCAAAAAGAACTACACAAGTGGCTGCCTAGAGAGACTATTTTCAATACATCATGAGAGAAAAGAAGATGAAGCTAAGAAAGTTATCCTGGGATACAGCCACTTAACACAGAAGTTCCTCTTAAAAGTTAGGAAAAACATCTCATTTGCAGGAGTCTCAGGATAAAAAAAAAAAAAACAAAAAAAAAAACACCCAAAACCCAGAAGGGTTAAAAAAGGTAGGCCAGAGAAAGAACACCCATGA
Organism: Elephantulus edwardii; assembly: GCF_000299155.1. Taxonomy (NCBI): domain Eukaryota; kingdom Metazoa; phylum Chordata; class Mammalia; order Macroscelidea; family Macroscelididae; genus Elephantulus; species Elephantulus edwardii. The sequence continues at coordinate 437,548 of NW_006400179.1, forward strand.
GATATATGAGAACTATGGAACAGGTTGTCAGAATGGTCCAGGATAGAGAAAGGTTCCAAAAATCTGTTGTTCATAGGGTGGCTATGAGTCCTAAATGACTTGACAGTACCTAGCAACAACACGACTTCATATTAAACTACTACTCTAAGCTGCTCATCAAAATAGAGAGAGAGATCAGCTGGCCCAGTGGACAGAAGGCGATGCTACCAAGCCGAAGGTGGGTGACTTTTAATCTACAACCCTCGGGCCTGTCTTTCATTGTTTTGTTCAGACATTCCTCTAGGTCATACAGCCCTGGTGTACAAGTTGCCATACAGTGGTAACTTGCGGTTGCTTGTGAGGCTGAACACTGTGACACTGATGTGTGTCAAATGCGTTACTGGCTGGTTACCCAATGCGGACAGAGAGTGAGGTGGAGCTCCCTGATTAAAACAAGCTTGGAAGGAGAAATGGCATCCACTTCAGTAATAGCTTGCCTCAGGAAACCCTATGAACCTGGACAGAGGATGAGAGACACCCAAGCGTTGAGGACTTTCATTCACAGGGTCCCTATGAGTCGCCTGCGACTCAACGGCACTTAACAACAACAACTCTAAGCTACTCATTGCTGCCCAGTAAGAATAGATTCATGACTGACCCTCCAGTGGGTTTCCATTTACTGTAAAATACACGAGGGAAAACTGCTTTCAGAGGTACGAGTGAATTCGAACCACCAAAATAGGTACCAACTTTGGGGTTTAGCACAACTCCCTATAAACTATGCCACCAGAGCTCAGTTGTTAAGCATCAAGTCAACTAAGACTCACAGCACAGTGAGCTGCACCTTGTCCTTTCCTGTGACATCCTCATCATCTCTCATATTGTCAAGCCCACAGTCACTGTGTCAATTCATTTTATTGAGGGTCTTCCCCTCTTTCACTGACCCTCTACCCTTCCAAGCATTGGCCCCTCAAAATAAAATGCCAAAAATATGTGAGACAGCACTCTGCTATCGTTTCCAAGAACTAATTTGGTTGTACTTTCTCCCAGACAATTTTTTCTTTTGGGGCCCATGGGATAGAAATGCTCAGAAATGAGATGACTAAAACACAGAAAACAAGATAGACAAGGCAAGGCAAGGAAGGGGGGAGGGGCGCGGAACCAAGCAAGGTAAAGAAATGAGCAACTTGAATTCTGTTCAGGAATAAAGACTAAAACCAAACTAAAGAAAGTATGCATGCTGATTCTTAGCAATGAAGGTAGAATTCATCCACCTTGAGCTCTGGGACTACATGTTTCACTGCTAACCGAAAGTTTGGTGGTTTGAATTTAGCAGCTGCTCAGCAAGAGAAAACTGGCACTTTTCTCTCTACTCAAGATTTACAGCTTTCAAAGTCAAACAGGGGGTTACTATGGTTGAGTTATCAACCCCAACAGCAGTGGGAGAGTGCCCTTGCTTACTGCAGTTAATGCAATTTCTTATAAAACACAGAACAAAAGAATTAATACCTTAAATTAGATGGAAAAAGGAGAAGTAAACTCAAATCCAATACTGTTAGTAGCTATCTAAACTGATAAAAGAATATACAAAGTAAAACTTAATGGGAAGAAAAACGTTTAACAAAACCCAATAAAGTTTGTCAAAAAAAGTTTGTCAAACTAATGTATTTAGATGTAGCCATTAATACTCAGAATCAACAGAATGTGACCTTCACCTCTTTTTCATAGTCTGTGGGAATATGCAACTATGTCCAATTAATTGGACGATCTGTGAAAAAATCGTTAAGTTTCTATTCTGGAAAACAATGCCCTTTCTTCCGCTAGACAATCAAGTATGGCTCTTATTTTGATCTTTAAGTGAAATTTCCAGTGGTTTATAATTTCCCCACATCTTTAGCAAAGGTCAGTTGGCTCCCTTGTGTAGTTCATTAGGTAAGGATCATGTGTATAGTAGCTGTTTGTGTTTTCTTAAATGGTATTTATAATGAATAAATCACTGGGATGGTAAATCACAGGGTCGCAAAATTTGAATGGTGGGGAAAGGAAATGGGAAAGATCTGGTGTGAAAAACAATGTATACAAACTTGAAAAACAATGTATACAAACTTTTTAAGTAAACCAGTATAAAATGAAAATCTTATTCATATTAAAAAATAACTCATTCCATTTCCAGCCTCTTTTCTGTCTCTAAGTCTGTAATTTCTGACTACCTGTCCTTCCTGTGGAATCACTGGAGCAGCTCAGTATCAGCATTCAAGACCAGGCCAGTCTGAAGCAGGGTAAAATTGGGTGCCCATCAGAGCTATTTCTAAGATTTGAGATTGGAATATACTCACTCATAGGATTACCTGCACGCACAAGAGTGGAAGTGGGAGGCATACCACTACGGGGAAACAGGCTGAGTTTGGACCTGTTTCTTTGGTGCTGACCGCCTAGCATGCACAGATGTATGGATGAGCAGAAAAAGGTTGTTGGCTTGAGAAGCAGACTGTCATGAGGACCCCTGGATCAGTGACTTGGCCCCATGTGAAGGCTAGGACTTAGTGAAGAGACCAACAGGTCTGAAATACAAGAAGTGTGGATTCCTGAGCTTGTAGCTGATGCCTATCTGAACCTAAACACAGATTGCTAGGGAGGAGTTGAGCAGAATCCAACCAAATGAAGAGAAGATGATCCATGCTGTGAGCTCAAGTCAACTGCTAAAACCTGAAGGCTTGCTCTAACTGGATTTTCCCTGTAGATGAAGATGCTTAAAGTTTCCAAATTGAACAGCAGGTTCTTCACTGAGCAAAAGGGACATGCTTGTTCTCTGAGTACCAGTTGATAGGGATGAGCAAATCAGAAACTGGCTATCTAAAAAAGGGGTATTAGAGTATGAGGCATGAAGTAACTGGCTCACATGCTTTCACAAATATAGGTAGTTGACTGTAATATAGGTATATATACAAATATAGGTAAGATGATTGTAAGGCGGGGAACCCCACAACATAAATGAATAAAATATAATGTAAATGAAAGACTGTATAAAACACAATGTACATGTATGCAACACAGTGAAAATGAAGGACCAAAAAATAAAATAAAAAAAAAGGAGACCTGGTTAAGTGCTGACTGTGGAACAGACCGTCAACTGATCATGTGCAAGTTCAAATTGAAGTTGAACAAAATTAAAACAAGACCATAAGAATCAAAATACAAGCTTGAGTCTATCTCATCTTAATTTAAAAACTATCCAAAGAAGAGGTGTGATGCACTAATGATCAAAGACCTGATGAGCTGTGAGATGACACCCAGAACATCCATCATCCATGAAGAATGAAAGAGATCATAGTAGAAAGACATCACAGCAAGATAACCTAATTGAAAAATGGGCACAGGATATGAACAGACACTTCATAAGAAGACATTCAGATGGCAAACAAGCACATGAAGAAATGTTCAAATCCCTAGCTCTAAGGCAACTATGAGGTATCATCTCACCCCAGTAAGAACGGCAAAATTTAATAGAACAGCAACAACCAAATGCTGGCAAGGTTGCAGAGAAATTGGAACTCTTATTCACCGTTGGTGAAAATGTAAAATGGTGCAACCACCATGGAAGGCAGTATGACGCTTTCTCAAAAAGTTGCAAATAGAAATATCATTTGACCCAGCAATTCCACTACTGGGAATATACCCTAAGACACCATAACCATCTTCCAAGCAGATATATGCACACTCATGTTTACTGCAGCCTTGTTCACAATAGCAAAGAGTTAGAAACAACCTAAGTGCCCATCAACAAATGAATGGATAGAGAAGCTGTGGCATATTCATACAATGGAATACTATGCTGCATTGAAAAATAGGAACTCATGAAATATTACAGAAAATGAGTGATCCTGGAGGATATAATACTGAGTTAAATATCTCAGTCACAAAAGGACACATAATGCATAGTGCCACTATTGTAAAACAGAACTGACACTCGTGTTGAGGGAAGCCTGAGAAAGAGGAGATAAATAATGTATACCGCATTGAAACAGATGACGGAGAGAACTGTTTAAAAGGGATGTATGATTAGGTATTATTGTCATGACAGGAGTCCAGAATGAAGGCTACACAGTGGAGTGGACTTGGCGGGGGGTGGTGGGGTGGTGGGGGGTGGTGTGTGGATTGTATAACAACGGAAGAATTATTCTTTTACTTTCAAAGAGAAGAGCAAAGTGGTGGTGGGCAGGGAGAAAAGTGCAGAAATGAATGAACAGAAACTCTAAGTCTCTGTAAACGTTCATTAAAATAAACAAACAAAAAAATTAACATCCTAACAAAAAAGAAAGAAAGGAAGACAAGAAAGAAAAGACTAAATGCTGCATTAGAATGTTGAGAAGACAACACAAAGGGAAGAAGAATGCTGAAGAGAGATGAACAGAACACTGCAAAGAGTAGTTCAAAAAAACAAAGTATTACAACAAAGTATTACAAAGAAATGTGCATAGAGCTGGAGTTGGAAAACAAAAAGGAAAGAATTTGCTCAGCATTTCTAAAGTTGAAAGAACTGAGAAACAAATTCAAACATTGAGTTGCAATAATGAAGGATTCTATGGGCAACATCTTGACTGATTCAGGAAGCAGCAAAAGAAGACAGAAGGAATACAAAAAGTCACTGTACCCAAAAGACTTAGTAGACATGGAACCATTTCAGAAAGGATCAAGAATGAAGGGAAAAGTCCAAGCTGCACTGAAAGTATTTGCCAAAGAAAAAGATGAACACCAAATGATAGGTTTCAACAAAGGTGAGTGTTGGACATGCTCTATGGTTTATGCCAAGAAATCTGGAAGAAAACTACCTAAGAGGTGACCCATGATAATGTGGAAATTATCTAACAGTATTACCAACATCACACACAAATAAAGTATCAATGAAGATTTAAAAAAAAAAAAAAAAAAAGACAGAACAGTAAATCAACAGAGAAGTGCCAGATATGGAAAAGGCCACAGCACCAGACACACCACTGCTGTCAGATGGATCTTGGCTGAAAGCAGAGAATACCAGAAAGATGTCAGTGTTTTAATTGACTTGACAAAGCACTTGACTGTGTTGAACAGAACAAATTATGGCTAATATTGAGAAGAACACTTAATTGTGCCCATAAAAAACTTACAGCTGTTGTCTAAACAGAGCAAATAAACACTGTTGTTACGTGCTGTCAAGTTGCTTACAACTCATAGCGACCCTGTGTACAAAGTTCTGAACCCTGCTCTCTGCTGAGTCAATCTTACTGTCTTAGACACACCTAGTCCCATTATCCGAGTCACTGAGTCCATCCATCCCAATGATGGTCTTCCTCTCTTGTACCGTCCCGCCATGCTCCCAACCATGAAATCCCTTTCCAAGAACTGGTCCCTCCTTGCAACATGCTCAAAGAATGCAAAAGGTCATTACAAACATGGGGAAGAGGGAATATAGACGAGGAAGAAAAGACCAAGATGGATGTCAGAAGAAACTCTGAATATTGGACTAGAATACCAAGAAGCCAAAGCAAAGTAAGAAATCAAGAGCTGAAGAGAAGATTTCAAAAGGCAGTTCGGAAAGACAAAGTAAAGTGCAAAGAGCTGTAGTCAGAAAATCAAAAGGGTTTAACTCGCTCAGCATTTCTTAAGTTAAAGGAACAAATTTAAGCTTCGAATTGCAATACCTAAGGATATGCAATACTTAAGGAGCAGAATATGAAATGATCCAGGAAGAATTAAAAGAACATGGAAGGAGTATACAGAGTCACTTTATCAAAAGGAATAGGAAGATACAGAAGAATTTCATGAAACAATGTATGAGCAAGAGCCTGTGATGATGAAGAAAAGAAGTTCAAGTTACTCTAAAGGCAGTGGAAAAAAAACAAGGCCCCAGGAACTGAAGGCATACCAATTGACATATTTCAACAAAGAGATGCTGCTCTGGACACACTCACCAAGCTGCACCAAGAAATCTGGAGGACAACAACCTGGCCAAAATGACTGAAAGAGATCCATATTTGATCCCATTCCAAAGAAAACACTGCATACTTTAAAGTCAAGAAAGGTGTGAATCAAGGCTGTATCCTTTCTCCATTTCTATACAATCAATATGCTTAGCAAATCGTTTGGGAAGCTCAACTTTATGAAGAATAATGTGGCATCAGAATTAGTGGGAAGATTCATCAACAAACTGTGTTATACAGATGACATAATCCTGCTCCCCCAAAGTGAAGAAGACTTGAAGTGCTTGCGACAGAAGACCAAAGACCAAAGCCTTCAATATGGACTATCAAGAAAATAAAATCCCTACCACTGGGCCAATAGGCAACATCAAGATAGATGGACAAAGAATTGGAACGGTTGATGACTTCATTTCACATGGATGCACACTCAACACCCTTGATACCAGCAGTTAAATAAAGTCACAGTGGGGAAATTTGCTGTCAAGGACTTCTTCAAAGTCCTAAGGAGCAATGATGCAAATTTAGTGTCTGAGGTGTGCCTGAACCAAGCCAGACTATTTTCAATTACTTTTTATGCATCCGAATGTTGGATAATGGGCAAAGCTGACAGAAGAACTAATACCTCTGACTTACAGTGTGGGAAAAGAGTAATAAATATCCCAAAAGAATGAAATTCTATCTTGAAGGAAATGAAATGAGGGTGCTCCTTTGAGGTAGGTATAGTGTCACTTCATCTCACATACTATGGGCATGTGGTCAGGAGACACCAGTCACTGCAAAAGGAAACCAAGCTGAGAAAAGTGGAAAGTGTGAGATAGAGAGGAAACCCTCCAACAAGAAGGACTGACAAAGTGACTGTAATAATGGGCTCAAGTGTATCAGAGATAGTGAGGATTGCAAAGTTCTGATCTATTGTTCAGAGGGTCACTGTGATTCAGAGTCAACTTGATGGCACTTAACAAAATGGTAAAAAGGGTGAGAGAAAGACTGACTCTGAAAGATGATTTTCTGACTCATCACTTCTCTATTTTTTCCTTGTAGTTATTTTTTATTGAAATTTGAATGAAAGTTTACAGAGTAAATTCGCGTCCCTTTCAATTATACATATTTTGGTTTATGACATTAATTACAATACCTGCATTGTAACTACTTCTTCCACTTATACACCTCTTTAAACATGTACATTCCTATGTTTTAAAAAGATTCTATTTTTTACTAAATGAAAGACTTATAAAGTCCTTTCTAACCCACACTGTTATGTGCCGTCGAGTCGCTTGTGACTCATAGCGACCCTATGCACAACAGCTCTCAACCCTGCCATATCCTGCGCCAACCACACCGCCTCTGACACACCCATCCTGATTACCCGTCACAGAATCAATCCATCTCATAGAGGGTCTTCCCCTCCTGCGCTGTCCCTCCACCCTCCCAAGCATGATGTCCCTCTCCA
>NW_006400179.1:448598-452528 GCF_000299155.1 Elephantulus edwardii
CAGGAGAGGAAGGTCCTCTATGAGGTGGATTGATTCAGTGACTGGGATAATTGGGATGGGAGTGTCAGAGACAGTGCAATTGGCACAGGACAGAGCGGAGTTTAGGGCTGTTGTACATAGGGTCGCTATGAGTTGCAGGCGACTCGATGGCACATAAGAACAACAACAAGACTTGATGGCACTTAACAACAACAAAAATTGCTCTTTTTTCTCTTATTAATTTTAATGAACGTTTACAGAGACTTTGGATTTCCATTCATTCATTGTTGTACTTTTTTCACTCCCCCCCTCACTTCACTCTTCTCTTTGAAAAGTAAAAGAAAAATTCTCTCATTGTTATGTAATCCCTCCCCTCAAGTCCACTCTACTATGCAGCCTTCGTTCTGGACTCCTGTCATAATACCGAATCATACATCCGTTCTAAACAGTTCTCTCCCTCATCTGTTTCAACGCAGTATACATAATTTATCCAATCTTTTTTAGTCTCACTCCAACCCGATGTCAGTTCTGTTTTACAACAGTGGCACTATACAATATTTGGTCCTTTTGTGACTGAGATATTTCACTCTGCATATGTCCTCCAGGGTCATCCATTCTGTATAATATTTCATGAGCTGCTTGTTTTTCAATGCAGCGTAGTATGACCACACTATTTTAAATTATTTTTTATGCATCTGAAAATTCAACAATTAAGATTGAAAAACTGATGACTGTGAATTAATACAGGCAAAAAATACTAGTTAAAAGAGCAAACAAATCTGTGTTTGAGAAAGTACAGCCAGGATAATTTTTGTAGGAGAAAATAGTGAGACTTTGTCTCATATTCTTTCGACATGTTATCAGGAAGGGCCAGTCCTGGAGAAGGACAGCATCTTTAATAAATGAGATTAATAAAAAATAAGACTTTCAACCAAACGGACTGACACAGTTGTTGCCTTAATAGCACAGCAGTGATCATGAAGATGACAAAGGACTGAGAAGTGTTTCTTTCTGTTGGGCATGGAGTTGCTGTGAGTTGGGACTCACTGGAGAGTGTCCTCACCATCTAATAACTTTGATTTCACCTCAGACATCCCATTCTCCTGCTCTTAATACCTATGCTCTCAGTAGTATTCTAGGTATCTGTCTAAAAAAAGTGTTTTTTAAGGTCTTATTTTTTTTTTTAAGTAAGTGGCCAGAGTACCTCAGCTCAGTCACATTGTTCTCATCAAATTGTTATTTTTCTAGAAATTTCTCATTGTCTTTGCCTGGTAGTAGTATAAGTCATTTTACATAAAATTGTGTTGATTTTATTTTAATGAAATTATGATGACATAACATTTTCTAACTGCTAGAGCACCAAGAAGCCAAAGCAAAGGGAAGAAATCAAGATGTTAAAGAGCTGAACAGATTTCAAAGGAAGACAAAGTAAAATATTATAATGAAATGTGCAAAGAGCTGTAGTTGAAAAATCAAACGGGATGAATTTGCTCAGCATTTGTTAAGCTGAAGGAACTGAAGAACAAAATCAAGCTTCAAGTTGAAAAACTTAAGGATGCTTTGGGCAGAATGTTGAATGACCGAGAAAGCAACAAAAGAAGGAAGGAGTATAAAGAGTCTCTAAACCAAAAAGAATTGGCTGACACAGAAGAATTTCAAGAAACAACATAAGATCAAGAGCCAATGGTGATGAAGGAGGAAGCTCAAGCTGCTGTGAAGGAATTGACAAAAAGTGTGGCTCCAGGAACTGACAGCATTATTTCAACAACAACGAGACTATGCCCTGGAAGTGCTCACCTAATTCTGTCAAAAATCTGGAGGACAACCACCTGACCAACTGACAGGAAGAGATCCATATTTGTTTCCTTTCTAAAAAAAAAAAAAAGGTGATCCAACAGAATGTGGAAAGTATCGAACTGTATCATTAATATCACACGCAACCAAGATCCTCCTGTAATTATCCAAAACCAACTAGAACAACACATAAACAGAAAACTGCCAGATATGCTGGGTTTAGAAGAGGCGATGGTACTAGGAATATTATAGCCAATTTAGATGGATTTTGGCTGAAAGCAAAAAGCAACAGAGGAATATCTTTGTTTCATTAACCATGCAAAGGCATTTATTTGACTTTTTTGATCACAACAAACTGTGGTTAATTCTGAGAAGAATGGAAATCTTGGAACACGTGATTGTGCTTATGCTTGGACCAGGAAGCCATTGTCAGAACAGAGCAATGAAACATGGCATGGTTCAAAATAGGGAAAGGTGTTTGCCAAGGATGTATCCTATCTCCATACCTTTTCAATCTGTATGTATGTGAAACAGATCATTAGGGAGGCTGGACTCTTAAGAGGAGGAATGTGGCACCAAGATTGGAGGAAGACTCATCAACAACCTGAATTACGCAGATGACACAACCTTGGCCTGCCAAAATTGAGGAAGACCTGAGGCATTTGCTTCAGAAGCTCAAGGACTGCAACCTTCAATATGGACTGAAGCTCAACATCAAAAAGACAAAAATTCTCACCAGTGGACCAATTGGCAGCATCATGACAGATGGTGGAGACTGATTTTAACAGCTCCAGCTTACATGGCTTCACTATCAACAATTTTGGTACTAGGAGCCAGGAAATCAAAAGACAAATTTCTGCTGTCAGGGACCTCTCCAGAGTACTGAAGAACAATGTTATCAGCCTACAGAATAAAGTATGCCCGATTTAGGCCATGGTCTTTGCAATTACTTGCTATGAATCTGAGAGCTGGATACTGACTAAGGATGATAGAAGAATAATCAATGTCTTTGATTTGTGGTGCTGGAGAAGAGTATTGAATATACCATGGACTGCCATGGGGAAAGACAGGTTTATCCTGGAGAGGGTGAAACTATGCTGCTCCTTGGAGCAAGGATTTTAAAGCTCTGTCGCTGTCTGACATACTTTGGGCATGTTGCAAGGAGGGCATGTTGGAGAGGGATGTCATGCTGGGATGGGTAAAGGACACTGAGAGAGGAAGACCTTGGACAAGACTGGGGTAATGGGGATAAGTGTGTCAGAGCAATGAGGTTGGTGCAAAATACAGCAGGTTTCAGAGCTGTTGTACATAGGGCCGCTATGCATGGCAGGTGACTCGAGGCACATAATGAAAAGATAAAACCTTTCTATAAAACATTTAAGCAGTATGTCCTCAAAGCCATCCCACTGAGGATCCACTGGCCCAGTGATGTCATGTCTGAGAATTTATCAAAAGAAAATAATGAAAATGTATAAAGCCCTAATAATATTCTCAGCACTGTTTATAACAAAGAAGTTAGCAATATGCTTAGTAATAATAAACCCTATTGATTAAACACTAATATACTTTTGTATAATAAAGTTACTATCAAAACTATGAGGAAAGAATGTAAAGATAATTGGAAAACAAACAAATTTTAAATGTGAGCCATGAGAAACAAATGTAATACATGCACAATTAAAAATAAAGATTACATAGAAAAGAGAAAAACAAAACAAACTATTAAACTATGTAATAATAACTAAAATCTCAGGATAACAGCACTAGAATTAATTTTGGTGTTTTTTTTTTATTGGCCTGTGTCACAGATATCTATAGCTACTATAAAAGGTATCTTACTCATATGCAAGTTCAAGCTGAAGCTCAGGAAAATGAAACCAAATCCATAGGAGCCAAAGTATGACTTTGATTTTTATCCCACCTGAATTTCAGAATCATCTCAGGAACAGGTTTGAGGTCTTGAACACTAATGGGCGGAGACCAGTTGAGTTGTGGGAGGATTTCAAAGGTATCATCCAGGAAGAGTGCAAACGGTCATTACAAAGACAGAAAAGGGAAAAAAGACCAAAATGGATGTCAAAAGAGACTCTGAAGATTGCACTGGAGCGTAGAGAAGCCAAAGCACAAGGAAGAATCCAAGACACTAAAGAGCTGAAC
>NW_006400179.1:454140-457279 GCF_000299155.1 Elephantulus edwardii
TGGCACAGGATAGAGCAGGGTTTAGGGCTATTGTGCATAGGGTCGCTATGAGTCGCAAACGACTCAACGGCACATAACAACAACATCATAAGTAGATAGCTTTAACAAACAAATTTATTCTTTCATGGTGTAGGAGGCTAGACTTTTCAATTCAGATTGCTGGCTCTAGCATTACATTTTCTCTGTGTTAGATCTGAAAGGTCTTAATGACCTGGAGGACCCACACTATTTTCTGGAGGCCTCCATGTGCTTGGCATCAATCTTTTCCAGGATCTAAGCAATTTTTACCAAACAAGGAATCTGGATCCAAAAGACAATCCACGTCAGGGTCTTCTTTCTTGATGGTATTAATAGTATTCGGTGGTGGTTCTTTCTGTCTTTCACTTTTATTGTAAGACCAAAAGTGTTACAGCAGAAAAAAGTTTCCCTTCTATCTCTTCTGGGCTGTGGCCTTAATAAGGCTCTTCCATTTTACCCTAAATCCCTGATAAATTATTTGCTCATCACTTCAGGTGGAAGTATGTAACTGTTTCTAATACTGCTTCATAAAGGTTACTTTGAAAATAATGCATCATAAAGGCAGTGGTTGTTAGGATTTACAACATCTAGATAAACATGTAGTATCAAACAAGAATCAAGACCATATCCAAGTAAACCTCTACTTTCAATAGTAACAAATCTATTTCATTTTTACAGTCTGACAAAACACAATTTACAATTTAATGCTCAAATAATATGTTGCTGTTGTCCCCAGGTGATGTTAAGCTAAGTATGACTCATAGCAGTCCAAACAGCTACAGCTATGAACCTGCCTAACACAAACATGCATTGTCATGGTCCCATCATTCTCAAGCCCATTATGGTAGTCCTTTTGTCAATCCATCTTGTTGAGGGTCCTCTTCTCTTTCTCTGATCCTACAATTTTCACAGTATGATGTCTTTTTCCAAGGACTAGCTTCTCCTGACAATATGTTCAAAGTATACAAAGTTTGATTATCCTTTCCTCTGTGGAACACTCTGATTACACTTCTTCCAAGACATATCAGTCTGTCCTTTTGGAAGTCTATGAGATATTCACATCTCACTGCCAACACAATTCAAAGCCAACGATTTTTCTTTCATCTTCCTTATTAACTATTCAACCTTGAGATAAATACAAAGCAACAGAAGACACCATGGCGTGGATCAGGTTCATTTTGGCTTTTAATCTAACATCCTTGCTCTTTAGCACTCTGGAACAGTCCTTGACAACACATAATTCATTATGTGTTTTTATTTTATAGAAAAACCCTTAAGACATTCCTCTTCCATTGTTCACTATCCAACCGAGCACAGTTACATGCACACAGGAAGATTAAAAACCTTGCGGCCCCCCAGGAGCCGGGTGGGCAGGGTCCTGGGAGAGGCGTTCGGGGCAGGCTCTTGTTGCAGCCTCCACACAAACCAGAGGCTGGAGGGGCAGCTCTCAGGGAGAACAGAGTCAGGGATATCCCTTTGTATCAAAGCTGGGCTTATCAAGACACCATAAAAGCACTTTTCCTCTCTTCGCCCCAGGTACAAATCTCTGGGACTAGGCTGGCTCATAACCCATACTAGGCATCCCCTTTGGATGCACACTGACCCAAAACACTGGTTTAAAGTGTTTTAAACACTGGTTAAAAGGTGTGGGGCAGACATTAGAGAGTACGCAGGAGCGTACGCCAAGAAGCAACTGGAAGAACTGGGAGCGTGGGAAGGGAAGCACCTGGGGTGGGAATAAGAGGTGAAGGGGGGCCACACTAGACAGGGCAAGTTACAAAATGATGGACTCTAAGATGGAGCCTCCCTGGGAAGAGTCTCTGGAGACGCGTGGCTAGGGTTTTCCTGAAGCTGGCAAGGAAGTGGAAAGGCTGGGGTCACAATCCAAAGAAGAAAGCCTTCTCAGCTCTGGAACTTCAAAAACCCTCAGTCTTTCTTCCCTAAATTGCGCTGGGGCTGCCTTGCCTCTGACGGTGGTCCCTACCAGCATCCACAGCTCCACTCGGTCCTCCCACTGGCTGGGTCCTTGTGGCCTTGCTCCCTGTTCTTACTCTTCTGTGCCATGTGGCCCTAAAATTCTGCATGTTTATTTCTTTTCTGGTCACAATTTATTAATAATAATTTTAATGCAAGTTTACACAGACTTTGGCTTTCCATTCACTGTTCTTCCTGCCCACCCCTCCCCCACAGTTCTCTCTTCTCTGTGAAAAGTAAAAGAAAAATTACTTCATTATTATACAATCCCTCCCTCCAAGTCCACTCCACTATGCAGCCTTCATTCTGGACTCCTGTCATGACAAAAATACCTAATCATACATCTCTTTTAAACAGTTCTCTTCCTCATCTGTTTCAATGCCGTATACATGATTTGTCCCGTCTTTTTCAGCCTCTCCCCAACCCTAATGTCAGTCCCGTTTTACAACAGTGGCACTATGCACTATATATGTCCTTTTGTGATTGAGATAATTCACTCAGCATAATGTCTCCCGAGGTCAACCATTTTCTGTAATATTTCAGGATTTCCCTGTTTTTTTTTGATGCAGCAAAGTATTCCATTGTGTGAAAGTACAATAGCTTCTCTATCCATTCGGTTGTTTCCAACTCTTTGCAACTGTGAACAAAGCTGCAATGAACATGGGTGTGCATGTATCTGCTAGGGTGGTAGTTATAGATTTTTTTAGGGTATAATCCCAGTAATGGAACTGCTGGGTCAAATGGTATTTCTTCTTGCAACTTTTTGAGAAAGTGCGATACTGCCTTCCATAGTAGTTGTACCAATTTACACTCCCACCAACAATGAATAACCTCCACAACCTCACCAGCATTTGTTTGCTGTTTTGTTAAATTCTGCTATTCTTACTGGGGTGAGATGATATCTCTTGTTGTTGTTGTTATGTGCCGTCGAGTCGTTTGCGACTCATAGCGACCCTATGAACAACCGCCCTAAACCAGGCTCTATCCTGTGCCAATCTCACTGCCTCTGACACACCCATCCCGAGTGCCCCAGTCACTGAATCAATGCACCTCATAGAGGGTCTTCCCCTCCTGCGCTGTCCCTCTACTCTATCCAGCATGATGGCCCTCTCTAAAGACCTGTCTCTACTTACAACATGTCCAAAGT
>NW_006400179.1:459509-483452 GCF_000299155.1 Elephantulus edwardii
TCATTCTATCTCCAGCTTCATTTCTGTCACCAAGTCCATGTTTTCCAACTCCTGATTCTTCTTCCCTGTTCCCAACTTTTGCGTTCCAGTCACCCAATATTATCAATGCATCTTGATTGCATGTTTGATCTATCTCTGCCTGTAAGAGTTGGCAGAAATCACCTATTTCTTCTTCTTTGGCTCTGGTTGTTGGTGCATATATCTGGATTATAGTAGTGTTCACTGGACTTCCTTGTTATTAATTTTCATCTTAGAGCTAGGGATTTTGAACATTTCTTCATGTGTTTGTGAGCCATCTGAATGTCTACTTTGGTGAAGTGTCTATTCATATCCTGTGCCCATTTTTCAATTGGGTGGTTTACTTTTATCTTGATGTGGTGCTTGAGTATTTTATAAATAGGTGACATGTCATTACCAAATATTTTCTCCCAGTCTGTGGCTTCCTTTTTACCCTGTTGGAGAAGAGTTTTGATATGTGTAGAGATTTGATTCTTAGAAGGTCCCATTCATCTATTTTATCCTCTCCTGGCTGTAGATTTTTCAGGATGCTTGGAAGACTGTTTATGATGTGGATTAGAACATCTAGAGTTCTTCCAAGCTTTTCTTTAATGAAGTTTATACTCTTCGGCTTTAGTTCTAAGTTCCATGATTCACTTTGAGCTGGTTTCTTTGTATGGAGTGAGGGGTGGATCTTGCTTGAGTTTTCTGTAGAAAGTTATCCAATTTTGTCAACACCATTTGTTAAAAAGGCTTTAGTTTCCCCACTTAACTGATTTCATCTCCTCGTAAAAAATTCTGTTGAACATAGGTAAATGGGCTGATTTCTGGGGTCTCAATTCTATTCCATTGATATACATGCCTGTCATTGTACCAGTACCATGTCTTGACCACCATGGCAGTGTATTAGGAGTGAGAAGCCTCCTACCTTCTCTTTTTAAAGACTGCTTTGCTTATTTGAGGCTTCTTTCCAGTCCAAATGAAACTGGAGATTGACTTTTCCATTTCATTGAAGAAGGGGATTGGTATTTGTAGTGGGATTGCGTTGAACATGTAAATTGCCTTTGGTAACATTGCCATTTTTACAATACTGAGTCTTACTATCCAAGAGCAAGGAATATCCTTCCACTTCTCCAGGTCTCTTTTTGTTTCTCATAGTAATGTTTTATAATTTTCTTTGAATAGATCCTTTGTGTTTCTGGTTAGATTTACTCCCCAGTATTTAATCTTGTGATTAGCTATTATGAAGAGCATTGTTTTTCTTAGCTCCAGTTCTGTATTCTCTTTGTCACTGTAGAGAAATACAACTGATTTCGGTATGTTGATCTTCTATCCTGCCACTTTGCTGACTTGGTCAACTCTGTCTGTCCATAAGTTTTCTTATGGAGTCTTTAGGGTTTTCTAACTATACTAACATATCATCTGCATAGAGAGATAATTTTACCTCTTCCTTGCTAATTTGGATACTTCTTATTTCCTTGTCTTATTACTCATGCTAAGACTTCGAATACAATATTGAATAAGAGAGGAGATAGTGGGCATCCTTGCCTAGTACCTGATCCTGGGTTTGCATATATACTTTTTACTAAGTTGAAGAAATTCCCCTCTAATCCTATACTGTTGAGTGTTTTAATCAGGAAAGGGTTCTGGATTTTGTCAAAGGCCTTTTCTGCATCAATTGATAGGATCATGTGGTTCTTGTTCTTTCCTTTGTTTATGGAGGAATTACATTCTTTGTCTTATGTTGAACCATCCTTGCATACCTGTTACGAATCCCATTTGGTCATGGTAAATTATTTCTTTGACAAATCCTTGGAGTCTATTGGCCAGGATTTTATTCAGGACTTTTACATTTATATTCATAAGAGATACTGGCCTATAGTTTTTTATTTTGGTGGTGTCTGAACTTGGCTTTGGTATCAAGGATACGTTTGATTCATAGAATGAGTCTGGGAGAATGCCATCTTTTTCTATTTTCTGACATAGTTTATGTTCAATTGGTGATAGTTCTTCTCTGAGTGTTTGATAAAATTTACTTGTAAAACCATCTGGTCCAGGGCTTTTTTTTGGTCAGAAGTTGTTTTATTACCTTTTCAAATTTTTCTTATGTAATGGGTCTGTTCAGGTGTTCAACTTTTATTTTTATAAGTTTAAGCAGGTTGTGAATGTCTATGTATTTGCCCATATCCTTTAGGTTTTCATATTTGTTTGGATATAGTTTTTCATAATATTCCAATGTTAGCCTTTTTATTTCAGTTGGTTCTGTTCTGATGATACCAGTTTCATCTCTTATTTGGATTGTGTCTTGTCCTTCTCTTCTTTTGTTAGTTTTGCTAGTGGTTTGTTGATTTTCTCGACCTTGTCAAAAAATCAACTCCTAATTTTGTTTTTGGTTTCAATTGTTTTTTGGCTTTCTATTTCATTCATTTCTGCTCTAATTTTTATCATTTCCATTTTTTTTTCAAGGGTGTTGGGTTTTCTTGCTGTTCTTTTTCCAAATTGGAGATAGTGGGTTAGAGAGTCACTGGTCATTTTTTTCTGCCTTTTCATGTGTTTAGTTATTGCTATAAATTGATCTCTGATTACTGGTTAGGCTGTTTCCCATAGGATTTGGTAAGATGTGCTTTCATTGTCATTTGTTTCAAGAAACTTTAACTTCATTTTTTATGTCTCAGAGTACTGAGTCAAGTTTATGCAAGGTGTTCAACTTCCAAATATATGGGTTCTTTTTTGCCTTTATTCTCTCCTTATTAATTTCTAATTTTGTAGCATTGTGATCTGAGAAGATGCGCTGTGGTATTTCTATGTTTTTTTTTTTAATTTATTGATGCTTGCCATGTGACCTAAAATGTGATCTATTCTGGAGAACGTTCCATGCACACTGCTGTTATATGCGTCATGTCCCTTGCGACTCATAGCAACCCTATGTACAAGAGCTCTAAACGCTGTTCTATCATACTCCAAGCTAGCCATCTCAAATGCACTTATTCCCACCACTCCAGTCACAGAATCAATCCATCTCAACAAAGGTCTTCCTCTCCTTCGCCGCCCCTCCACTCTGCCAAACATGATGTCCCTCCTTGCAACATGCCCAAAGTATGTCAGATGAAGCTTCAGAATCCTTGACTCCAAGGAGCATTCCGGCTTCACCTTCTCCAGGACAAACCTGTTTGTTCACCTAGCAGTCCATGGTATATTTTAACATTCTTCTACAGCATCACAGCTCAAAGGCAGCAATTCTCCTTCTATCATCCCTAATCACTGTCCAACTCTCTGATGCATAGCACATAACTGTGAAAACTATAGACCTGATCAGGAGTACCTTAGTCTCCAGCCTAACATCGTTGTTTTTCAGTACTCTTGAGAGGTCCCTCACAGCTGACTTTCCCAATGCAATTCGTCTCTTGATTTCCTGGCTGCTGTTACCAAGAGTGTTGACTATGGAGTCAAGTAAACTAAAACTGTTAACTATCTCAATCTCTTCACCATCCATACTGATGCTGCCTATTGGCCCAGTGGTGAGAATCTTTGTTTTCTTGATGTTGAGCTTCAATCCATATAGGAGGCTGCAGTCCTTGACCATCTGCAGCAAGCGCTTCAGTTCCTCCTCAGTTTCAGCAAGCAGGGTTGTGCCATCTGCACAATGCAGGTTGATGACTCTTCCACCCTTCCTGATGCCACATTCCACCTTGTACCGCCCAGCATCTCAGCTGATCTGTTCTGCATACAGATTGAAAAGGTATGGAGACAGACTACATCCCTGACGGAGCCCCTTCTTGATTTTAAACCATGTAGTATCTCCTTGCTCTGTTCTGACAACTGCCTCTTGGTACAAGTATAGGTTTCACATTAGCACAAATGTTCTAAGATTCCCATTCTTTTCAGAGTCAGCCACAGCTTGTTGTGATCCACACTGTCAAAAGCCTTTACAGACAATGAAGTACAGATAGACAAATCTGTTTGTTCTCCTATTAGTCCATGGTATATTCAACACTCTTCTCCATCACCAGAGCTCAAAAAGCATCAATTCTCTTTCTATCATCCCTATTCACTGTCCAACTCTCTGATGCATAGCATGTAATAGCAAAGACTATAGCCTGGATTAGGCGCACCTTAGTCTCCAGCCTGACATCGTTGTTCTTCAGTACTCCTGAGAGGTCCCTCACAGCTGACTTTCCCAATGCAATTCGTCTCTTGATTTCTTGGCTGCTGTTACCAAGAGTGTTGACTGTGGAGCCAAGTAAACTAAAATTGTTAACTATCTCAATCTTTTCACCATTCATACTGATGCGACCAATTGGCCCAGTGATGAAAATCTTTGTTTTCTTGATATTGAGCTTCAATCCGTAAAGGAGGCGGCAGTCCTTGACCTGCAGCAAGTGCTTCAAGTCCTCCTCAGCAAGCAGGGTTGTGTCATCTGCATAATGCAGGTTGTTGATGACTCTTCCACCAATCCTGATGCCACATTCCTCCTTGTTCTGCATACAGATTGAAAAGGTATGGAGAAAGAATACATCCCTGATGAACCCCCTTCTTGTTTTTGAACCAGTAGTGTCTCCTTGCTGTGTTCTGATGACTGCCTCTTGGGCCAAGTACAGGTTTTGCATTAGCACAATCAAATGTTCTGGAATTCCCATTCTTCTCAGAGTTAGCCACAGCTTGCTGTGATTCACACAGTCAAAAGCCTTTGCATAGTCAATGAAGCACAGATACACATTCTTCTGGTATTCTCTGCTTTCTGCCAAGATCCATCTAACATTAGCTATAATATCCCTAGTACCATGCCCTCTTCTAAATCTAGCCTGCACATCTGAAATTTCTGTTGACATATTTCTCCAAATGTTCTTAGATAATTTTCCGCAGAATCTTGTTTGCATATGATATTAATGATATTGTTCAATAATTTCCATACTCTGTTGGGTCACCTTTCTTTGGAATGGGAATAAATATCGATCTTTTCCAGTCAGTGGGCTAGCTGGCTGTTCTCCAGATTTCATGGCACAACTTAGTGAGCACATCCAGGGCAGCGTCTGTTTGTCAAAATATGTCAATTGCTATGCCATCAACTCCCGGAGCCTTGTTTTTTAACCAATTCCTTCAGAGCAATTTGAACTTCCTCCTTCATCACCATAGGCTCTTGCTCATATGTCATTTCATGAAATTCTTCTGTGTCAGCCAATTCCTTCTGATACAGTGACTCTGTGTATTCCTTCCATCTTCTGCTGATATTTCCTGGATCATTTAACACTCTACCCAAAGTATCCTTAAGTACTGACACCATGGCTTGAATTTGTCTTACAACTCCTTCAGCTTACGAAATACTGAGTGAGTTCGTCCCTTTTGATTTTCTGACTCCAGCTCTCTGCACATTTCCTTACGGTATCTTGCTTTGTCATCCTGGGATGCCTTTTGAAGTTTTCTGTTTAGCTCTTTCTTTTCTTGGTTTCTTCCTTTAGCTTTGGCTTCTCGGTGCTCTAATGCAATATTCAGAGTCTCATCTGACATCCATCTTGGTCTTTTTTTGTTCTTTTTCAGCCTTTGTAATGATCTTTTGCATTCTTTATGGACAATTTTCTTGATATTCTTCCAGAGCTCATTTGGTCTTTTCTGTGGAATGCTTCTCTGTCAGATACTATTATTTATATTTAAAGATTGAGACAGAATAGGAAGGAGAATTGACCATCCACTTGCGAAAGGATAGGCCTTAAGAGTGTCAAGGACTGCAGCCTACAATATGGATTGAGGCTCAATGTCAAGAAGAGAAAGATTCTCACCACTGGACCAATTGGCAGCATCAGGATGGATGGTGAAGAGATTGAGATTGTACACAGCTTTAGTTTGCTTGGCTCCATAGTCAACAGTCTTGGCACCAGCAGCCAGGAAATTAAAAGGCGCATTGCCATGGGAAAGTCTACTGTTAGGGACCTCTCCAAAGTACTGAAGAGCAATGGTGTCTCTCTGGAGACTAAGGTGCGTCTGATACAGGCCATGGTTTTTGCAATCACTTGTTATGCATCAGAGAGTTGGACAATGACCAAGGAGGATAGAAGGAGAATTGATGCCTTTGAGCTGTGGTGCTGGAGAAGGGTATTGAGAATACCATGGACTGCTAGGAAAACAAACAGATTTGTCCTGGAAAGGGTTAAACCGGGTGGCTCCTTGGAGGCAAGGATTCTGAGGCTCCGTCTAACTTACTGTGGACATGTTGTGAGGAGAGACCGGTCCTTAGAGAGGGACATCATGCTTGGGAGGGTGGAGGGACAGCGCAGGAGAGGAAGGCCCTCTATGAGGTGGATTGATTCAGTGACCGGGATAACTGGGATGGGAGTGTCAGAGACAGTGCGACTGGCACAGGACAGAGCGGAGTTTAGGGCTGTTGTGCATAGGGTCGCTATGAGTCGCAGGCGACTCGACGGCACATAACAACAACAACAACAACAACAATGTACAATGCACACTGAAGAATAAGGTATACTGTGCTTTTGGGGGCTGCATTAGCCCAAAAATGTCTATGAGATCAAGCTGGTTTACTGTGTGGTTTAATTCTTTAGTATCTTTGTTGAGTTTCTCTCCAGTAGTTCTTTTCTTGAGAGTGGTGTACTGAAATCTCCTGCTATTACAGTGGCATTGTCTGTTTCCTTTTCAGTTTTGTTATGTTTGTTTTATATATTTTGCAGGTCTATCATTTGATGCGTAAGTATTGATTATTGTTATATCCTCTTGTTCTATTGACCCTTTAAGCATTATGTAGTGACCTTTCTTGACCTTTTTAACGGTTTTTCCACCGAAATTTATTTTATCAGAGATTAGTACGCTACTCCTGGGTTTTGTGGGGTTTTATTTGTTGTTCTTGTTGTTGCCATTTGTTTGGTTTATTTTTTCCCATCCTTTAATTTTCAGTCTTCATCTTCATTTTTCAGGTGTCTCTCTTGTAGGCAACATATTGATAGATTTTGTTTGTTTTTCCAATCAGCTACTCTTTTACTCCTCAGTGGTGCATTTAAACCATTCCCATTCAGTGTGGTAATTGAGAGGCAAGGTTTCATTGCTATCATTTTGTTGAGTTCTTTCTGGTATTGTTGCTAGTTACTTTGGTCCATGCTGCTTTCTGTGGTACCTCTCTAAGAAGGACTACTCTTAAGTGTTTCCTGCAATGCTGGTCTTGTTTTTACAAACTTCCTTAGGTTCTGTTTTTCTGGGAATATCTTGATCTTGCCTTCATATTTGATGAACAATTGTGCTGGGTACAGTATTCTTGGTTGACAGTTTTGTTTTCTGAATATTCGATATATGTCATTCCACTATCTTCTTGCTCGCATGGTTTCCAGAGGAATCAGCACTTAATCTTATCTGCTCTCCCTTACAGGTTGCTTTTGTTTCTCCCTAGCTGCTTTTAGAATTCTCTCCTTATCTTTGGTTCTGGCAAATTTGACTATGACATGCCTTGGTGTTTTTCTTCTGGTATCTATTCTACGTGGTGTTCACTCAGCTTCTTTAATATATATTTTCTCATTCTTCATTATGCTGGGTAAGTGTTCTTCCAGTAATTTTTCCGTGCCTTTACTTGCTTCTTCCTGTTCTGGGATTCCAATGATGTGCATGTTCTTTCTCTTGATGGTGCCCACGTTATTTTTAAGTTGTCTTCCTTTTCCTTCCTTTTTGATTCTGCTTTTTGCTCCAGCAGATCAGTGGTGATAATTCTATTTTCTATTTCACTGGTCTGTGTCCTATCTCTTCAACTCTGTTCATATGTCCCTCCATCATGTTGACAGCATCTGAAACGTTGGACCTTCTGTTTTGGATCATGGTTTCTTTGTCCAGTGCCTCTAATGCCTCATTAGTTTTATCTGCATTGTTTTGGATAGGTTTTTTTTAAGCTCCTCCTGATTTTTGCTTCAAGTATCCTGTAATTCTTCAAGTTTGTTTTTCACTCATGGAAAATATTCAATGATTGTCCTTTTGAATTCTGTGTCAGAAAGTTCCATCAGACTTTCTGGTTTCAGGAAATCCATTGCTACTGTGTCACTTTTTCGGGTGTGATACCTTGGTTTGGGCTTGTGTGGGGGGACACGAATCTGCTTCTTTTGGGACATTGCTGTGGCAGAGATTTTCGTGCCTGAGGCAGTAGCTGGTTCTTGATCTGATGTCACTGCTCCAGAAGGTTGGGCAGGCATACAAGCAGATGCACATAGGGATGGGTGCATGGATGCACATGTGGGCGGGGGGTCAGAAGATGTGCATGCATATGCATGGGATAGGGGACATGGGGGAGACCTGATTGGAAAATGAGGAAGCCTTGGTTTTCTTCTCAAAAACTGGGTCTACCACCCTAGTCAAGCTCCAGCTGCCGAGCTCCTTCTTGCTTTATGTGATGAGGTCCCACAATTGGTCCAGCAATCAGCCGTGATCTGCCTGCACCACCCCCCAAGTACCTCACTCAATTTCCCATTGTTCTGCTCCTGTTGTGGCTCACTGCACCCACTGAGGCTCGCTGTACCCTGCCAACAACTGCTGTACTTCGCCGATGCTTGCAGCTCCCGCAGCTCTCAAATGTCCGTGTTGGTCCACAGCAATGTTTTGAGAAGTACCTATATATTTGTGTTCCCTTTTTGGCCCAAGGCCTCCAAGGCCAAGGGTCTGACAGCAGTTTGTTCTCCAAAGTACCTGAACAACCAAGGAGGAAGCCTGTTCTCTTCTGGAAGTGGTTTCTCATGTCTGTCGAGGGGCCCAGGATCTCCCCGTTGCCTGAGTTAAGGGGTCCCACGTGGTCAAGACAGACAGCAGTTTGTTCCGCAAGTACCTGCTTGCTCCTAGTAGGTGGGTCCCACAGCGGCTAGGTTGGCAGCTTCTGGCTGAGACTGAGTTAGCCTGTGTATTTGTCAAATTCCATCCCTCAGGCCCATCTCCCAGCTGCACTGGGTTCCAGCTGTGTGCTTCTGGCAGGTGGGTCCCATAAGGGCTCAGCTGGTGGCTTCAGGCTAGGGCTCAGCAGGCTGCATTCTCTGGGCCTGTAGCTTGCTGCTCCTGTGGCTCCCAAACTAATTATTTCAACAAAAGTTCTGACTCAAATTCCTACTTCTGTCTTGGCCTCTCTGTATGTCTATTTCTTTACTACTGTTACCCTGAGTGTTTACTGTGGGATATAGTAAAGTTAAATACTTAACCTTAAACTCATGTTTGATGGAGAAATTGTTCCAGTGGTAACAGTTCTTTTTTTTGGCCCATGAGTGAGAATTTTTGTTTTCTTAATGTGAGATGCAATCCATATTGAAAGCCAGAGTCTTTGATCTTTTGTTTAAATGCTTAAATTCTTCTTCACTTTGTGCAAGCAAGGCTGCATTATCTGCATAATGCTTGTTGCTGATGAGTTTCTGGCAATTCAGAAACCACATTCTTCTCCATATATGCCAGCTTCTCAGATGATTTGCTCATTACACGACTTGAATAGTTATGGAGAAAGAATACAAAGCAATGTTAGTTAAACTTCACCTAACATACTCTGGGGATGTCAGCCCCTCGGTAGTTCCAGTTCCAACTCTATGGTACACAACAACAGTTCTTGGAAAAACATGGAATGCTAGGAGAGGTCAGTGAAAAGAGACATGATCCTCAAGGAGATGGGCTGACAGGGTGACTGCATTAAATGGGTTTGAACATGACAGATACAGTGAAAGATGATGTAGGTAAAAATAAAGTTTTGATTTGTTGTTCATACAGATGCTAGGAGTTGTAGTCAACTCTAAAGCACCTCACAACACTAGCTAATAATTTTAAAGACTTATTTTGTCAGTAATCTCAATGTCTCCTTGGTGAAATGTTGTGGGTTTATCTTTTTCTTGTTGAAATTCTGAAGTTCCCTATACATTTTAGAGAATTAATCACTTGTCAAATATTTTCCCCTAGTCTGTAAGTCCTTTAAACTTTTTGGAGAAGCATATTGTTGAGTACAGTTGACCCTCCAGCGTGTTTTCAGAGGCAATTAATCACCGGGGAGGAGACTGCCCATCCTTTTCGCACAGCTGCTGGCCTCAAACCTCGAGCCTCAGAACTGCAGCGCAGCTTCATGTCACTAGGCCATCAGAGCATAGGATTTCATTTTTATAAGATCTCAATTTATCCTCTCCTCATTACTTATTTTTCGTTATATCTGATCAGATAGTCTATTTAAGCCACAGAATACAGTTCCCACGCTTTCTCCCATTTCCCCACCCTATAATGATCTTTACAGGATATAATTATCTTTTGGGTTGTACCCCTGGCCTTTAGGATATAATTATCTTTTGGGTTGTACCCCTGGCCTTTGATCCACATTGAGGTGTTGGGTTTTTTCCTCCCCATTTTGGGCAAGAGATAATTTCGTAATTTTCTGCAAACAGAATGTTAAAAAGAACATTTCTCCCCTGTTTTTCTATTAGATGAATTGAATACATTTCACCTTTTTGGCAAAGATAAGCTACCCATAAGTGAATGGATTTCTTTCTGGGTACTCAATTCTATTCCACTATCACTGAAAACTATTAATATTAAATCTTCCTGTTCATGAGCATAGTACATTCTTTCACTTATGTAGGGCTTTGTTTCTTTTAGGGAGCTCTGGTGGCCTAGTGCTAAGAAGGTGTGCTGCAATCCCAAAGGTACATGGTTCGAATCCACCAGCTTTTCTACAGGAGAAGAATGGGCAGGCAATCTCATCCTGTATAACAAGGAGAAACTTAGTTTCATTCTCTCCAAGACAGACCTATTTGTTTTCTTGGCAGTCCATGGTATGTTCAAGACTCTTCTCCAGCACCACAATTCAAAGGCATCAATTCTTCTTGTCATCCTTAGTCACTGTCCAACTCTCTGAAGCATAACAAGTAATTGCGAAGACCATGGCTGGGATTAGGTACAGTTCCGATTCAATGGCATACAATTTGGTGTTTTTTAGCAGTGCTTTGTAGTTTCCTTTGATAAGTCTTTAGTATATCTGGTTAGATACATTTCTAAGTATTTCATCTTCTGATTTATTATTATTGTATACGGCACTGTTTTCCTTATTTTCTTTTCACTGTTCTCTTTGTTACTATGAAGCAATCGGACTGACTTTTCATTTGTTCATCTTGTGCCTTTCAACTTTGCTAAATCAGTCAATTAGATCCAGTAAGTCCCTTGCTGAGTCTTTGGAACTTTCTATATAGAGGAGTATATTATCTGGAAAAAGAGACAGTTTTACTTCCTCTTTGCCAACTGGATGCCTTCTATTTCTTCTTATTACCTTACTGCTCTGCCCAGAATTTCCAATACAATACTGAACAGGAGTAGTGATAAAGATCATCATTGTCTCGTTCCCATTTAGAAGCATTCAATCTTCTGAGACTAACACTAGCTGTTAGATATATGGATGGAGATAATTATATATGCATGCATGCTTTTAATTATGCTCAGGAATTTTCTTTCTATTCTTATTTTACTGTTTTTACCAGGAAAGCGGGTTGCATAAATTGATATAACTGTGTGATGTTTTTACCTTTGTTTTATTTATGTGGTGGATTACAGTGAATGCACGATATTTTTAAATTAAACTTTCAACTACCAGAATTACTAGTAAACTAATAAATGCCTGTCACACATACCATTTATGTACTTTGTTATATGGACGGTTTATTGACGAACTCTCGTTCTTTTCTATTATTGTGATATACAAAAACAGTTCATTAATATTTCAGTAGACTTTGGAAGGAAAAACATAATTAAACGGAAATAATGACTTTTTTCCAAAATTCAAATTAGCAAGTATATACTGCTCAGTAAGTTACTGTTACATTCCAGCTTACATGAAAATGTTAAAAAAAAAAAGAGAGAAAAAGCAGTGAATTTTTTATCCAAATTATAATGGTTTCTTACACCACCTGAAACACTGTGCACGTTGAAAGGTGATGTCGAAGGTGAAAATCCAAAGTCATAGAGTTGACCTTTTATTTCAGAAAGTACAACTGCTTAATTAAGCAAGTGAATATATAAATAGGATGAGATACCAACAATATTGCTGTTACGTGCCTTCGAGTCGCTTGTGACTCATAGCGACCCTATATCCAACAGTTCTAAACTCTGCTCTGTCCTGTGCCAATCTCACTGTCTCCGACGCACTTATCCCAATTGCCCCAGTCACCGAATAAATCCATCTCCCAGAGGGCCTTCACCTCCTGCGCCTGCCCTCCACCCTCCCAAGCATGATGTCCCTCTCCAAGAACCGGTCCCTCCTTACATCATGACGAAAGTACATCAGACGAAGGCCTCAGAATTCTTGCCTCCAAGGAACAGCCCGGTTTAACCCTCTCCAGGATGAATCTGTTTGTTTTCTTAGCAGTACATGGCACCCTCAGCACTCTTCTCCAACACCAAAGCTCAAAAGCATCAATTCTCCTTCTATCCCCACTGGTCATTGTCCAGCTCTCTGATGCATAACAAGTGATTGCAAAGACCATGGCCTGTACCAGACACACCTTAGTCTCCAGAGACACACCGTTGCTCTTCAGTACTTTAGAGAGGTCCCTAACAGCAGACTTTCCCATGGCAGTATGCCTTTTAATTTCCTAGCTGCTGGTGCCAAGAGGGTTGATTATGGACCCAAGCAGACTAAAGCTGTGAACAATTTTAATCTCTTCACCATCCATCCTGATGCTGCCAACTGGTCCAGTGGTGAGAATCTTTGTCAAGAAGACACGGAGCCTCAATTCATATTGAAGGCTACAGTCCTTGACCCTCAGCAGCAAGCGCCTCAGGTCCTCCTTAGTTTCAGCAAGCAGAGTTGTGTCATCTGCATAACGCTGATTGTTTACAGATCTTCCACCAATCCTGATGCCACATTTCTCCTCACAGAGCCCAGCCTCCCGGATGATCTGTTCTGCATACAGGTTGAAAAGGTATGGAGATAGGACACATCCCTGGCATACGCCCTTCCCAATTTTCAACCATACAGTGTTTCCTTGCTCTGTTCTGACGACTGCCTCTTGGTTCAAGTATAAGTTTTGCATTAGCACGATCAAGTGTTCTGGGATTCCCATTCTCCTCAGAGTCAGCTACAGTTTGTTATGGTCCACACAGTCAAACACCTTTGCATAGTCAGTGAAGCACAGACAGATATTTCTCTGGTACTCCCTGCTTTCAGCCAATATCCATCTAACATTAGCTACAATATCCCTAGTACCACGACCCCTTCTAAACTCAGCCTGGACTTCTGGCAGTTGTCTGTTGATGTGCTGTTCCAGTCATTTTTGGATAATCTTCAGCAGAATCTTGCTTGCACGTGAAATCAACAATATTGTTCTAGAGTCCACACTCTGTTGGGTCACCCTTCTTTGGAATGGGAACTAATACAGATCCCTTCCAGTCAGTTGGCCAAGTGGTTGTTCTGCAGATTTCTTGACACAACTTGGTAAGCACGTCCAGGGCTGCATCTGTTAGCTGAAGTATGTCAATTGGTATACCATCTATTCCTGGGGCCTTATTTTTGCTATTTCTTTCAAAGCAGCCTGAACTACTTCTTTCATCACCATAGGCTCTTGCTCATATGTTGTTTCATTAAATTCTTCTCTGTCTGCTAATTCCTTTCAATACAATGACTCAGTATATTCTTTCCATCTTCTTTTGATACCTCCTGGATCATTTAATATATCTATAATACTTACATAAAATATGGAAATAAGGCTCGATGTCCAAGCTCATGAACATTTAGAAATATTATTTAGAAAACTTATAATCCCAGCCATTTAGAAATAAGTTTTTATCATTACCTAATATAGTTCATTTCATTTTCCCTTCATTATCTTCTATTTATGATTAGAGAAATTTTAGCACTTATAGTAACGAGAGGTGATATATTACAAAACTTTTAAGTTCACTGATACTACACTGAAGGTATAAGCCAGTCAAAGAAAGTAGAGAAACACTATTGAATCTCGAAGATACAAGAGTATACTTATTTTTCCCTCATATTTTTACTTTCCAAGTCATTATAATTATTTACATTATATATCCATGTATACATCTGAATGGGAGACATGTTTGATTTAATCACAAATCACTTTTAATTGTGACTACTTCTATTCATCTGACTTCCCTTAATGTCAAGAGGTCTAAAACACTCTTCAACCATCAGTGTCTGATAATATATAGCATGTTGTTGTTGACTGCCTTCGTGTTGAGCACAACTCACAGCAACCCTATGAACAAAAAGGCCTGAAGCCTTTCAATAACTATCAACATTTATCAAAGTCTATAGAGTTTTTGGAGGCATGTTGTTTAGGAAGTAGATGCCACCCCTGCTTCCAAAAACTATATAGTATATTGTCCAGATTTTCTATCTGGATTTAATATACATTCTCTCTCTCTCTCTCACACACACACACACACCCTACCTTTTAGCAGGGACCACAAAAAGGTTATTTTGGACAGACTAGGAGAAAAAAGTAGGGGAGAAAGGGGAAGTTTCAAAGTAATTTAAAAAAGAAAAATAATAAGGTGTAATTATTGTTATGTGCCATCAAGTCACCTGCAACTCATAGTGATCCTCTGTATAACAGCTCTGAACTCTGCTCTACCCTGAGCCAGCCTCACTGTCTCCTGCACACCAGGCCCCATTACCCTAGTGTGTCAATTCATCTCATCCGGGCCTCTCCTGAGCTATCTCTCTACCCTTCCAAGCATTATGTTTTTCTCCAGGAACTGGTCCTTCTTCATCACGTGTCCAAAGTATGTGAGACAGAGCTTCAAAATCCTTGTTTCCAAGGAGAAGTCTATTTTTACCCTCTCAAGGACAAATATGTTCATTCTCTTGGCAATCTATAGTATATATTCAGTACTCTTGTCCAGTGTCACAACTCAAAGGCATCAATTCTTCTGTCATCTTTAGTCACTGTCTAGTTCTCTGGTGCCTTGTAAGTAACTGCAGAGACCATGGCCTGAAACAGACGTATCTTGGACTCCAAACTGACATTGTTGCTCTTTAGCACTTTTGAGAAACAGACTAGTAAAAGAGGCTAGAGAATTCAGGTATCCATTAGGTTTGACATTAACTCAATCTAGTGGCTCAATTTACAGGCAAACGAAAGACAGGCCTGTAATATGAGATAAGCATTCCTTAGAATAAGACTAAACATCACTTACTCAAGAACAAAGCTCAGAAGATGAGAAAAGATGGACAAATGGTAAAGGTAGAAACATGGAGAGAAGTAGGAAGAATGCTGTAACAATGTGGGGACTGGAATCAATGCCATGAATCAAATGTATAAGAACTGTGCATGTAAAACTAATTTGCTCCACAAACCTTCACTCAAATTACAATAAAAAATATAAAAATAATTTTTAAAAATGTCAGTTATGGAAACAGATGTTTCTGTATTTTAACACCTAAAGAATTTTACATACATGAAGAGTTGGACAGTAACTAAGGAGGATAGAAGGAGAATTGATGCCTTTGAGCTGTGGTGGAGAAGAATACTGAATGTACTACAGACTACTAAGAAAACAAACAGATTCATCCTGGAAAGGGTTAAACTGGGCGGCTCCCTGGAGGCAAGGATTCTGAGGCTCCATTCTAACATACTTTGGACATGTTTTAAGGAGGAACCGGTCCTTGGAGAGGGACATCATGCTTGGTACGGTGGAGGGACAGTGCAGGAGGGGAACGCCCTCTATGAAGTGGATTGATTCAGTGACTGGGGTAATCGGGATGGGTGTATCGGAGACAGTGCGACTGGCACAGGACAGAGCAGAGTTTAGGGCTGTTGTACATAGGGTCACTATGAGTTGCAAGTGACTCGATGGCACATAACAACAACAACATAGAATTTTAACACACTTAGAACGTATGCCTGCAAGGGGCTCCAACAGACTCTGCTCGATTCAGTCACAGCTAATGAAGAGTGACCAGAACAGATCTGATTTTTTTTAAAGTTACTTTTAAAAAGATACCCAGAAAGACAGCCACATTAGGACAAAATATGGGTTGAAATCTTGCTAGAAATGTCATCTCCCTCTTACAAAAGAAAGGCAAGGTGAGAGTTGCATAGGAACTCAACCTCACCCTTGGAATGTGAGCAGAGCTCAAAGGAGTACTGACTGGCTCAGCCAGGATAGAACTGTTTAAAATGTAAATAAGGGCTATCCATTCACAACCTGGGGACTACCTGTCTCACTTTAATTCTAGGGTCATTTTGTTGCTCCTTTTGAGTATCGTTGAGTCAGAACACAGTTGGTCCTCCAGCACGTTTTCAAAGGTAGTAAATGGCTGAGAGGAGACTGTCCATCATTCACCTTTGAAGAAGATGAGAAATTTGAACCATGCATTTGGGTTGGCAGCACAACCAAGTTCTTGAATTATGTATGTATATACTTTATTTCCTATTATAAACATTTAAAAATATTATAAAGCAGTAATTGTGCTAGAGAGGCTCTCTTGGCATATAATACTCTCTTTTGTCCTCAAAGGGCTCATAATGGATGTAAGACACTAGAAGAGACTGCTACAAAACAGCATGAATGTATAACTTATCCAAGGAGGACAGTACTAACAAAGTCCACAGTGCAGCTCTAACTTCCTATTTCCTTTTACTGTGCTCAGTTCCCATTAAGTTCCCTGAACATTTCCTGATTCAGATGTTTTTAAAAGCCTGAGAATGAGTCAAGTCTCATTTAAATCTAGCTAAGGAGGAGGAACTATGGCTACATGTTGTTGTTTTTGTATACAGCAGAGCTGGAACCAATCCACAGCTGACCCTCCAGCAGGTTTTCAGAGCAGACTGCAGCTGGTGGCCTTGAACCACATGCCTTCTGGATTGCAGTGCAGCTTCTTTCCACTAGGCCCCCAGAGTTCTCAATATGCACTGAGGTTATGGGAAGCTCCTTTCCCATAAGCTAAGTAGTGCCTCACAGGTGATGCAGTATCCTCAGTAAAAACAAAAAGTTACTGTTGGGCACAAGATATCCAGAAACAAGTTACAAACTGCTTACTTGTGAGAAGTCCTTTTCTTCATCATGTTTGCAGACACACCAGCATGTCCTATGAGAGAGGGAAGTATAAAGTCAATGAAAACAGAATAAAAACTCTTTAGAACTGAAGAAAATATTATTACAAACCATTATAAAAAGTATTAAATGACAAGAAAGCATTCATTAATCAACAATTTAGGATACAAAGAAAAGTTTCCAAACTGATAGCATGTGGTCATGAAAAACAGACAGCTGACTCAACACTAGAAAACGGAAAGTAATCAGGAACATGTTAAAAGACTTTTGCTTTCACTTCTACTATTCAACACAATGCTGGGAGCTCTAGCCTCAGCAACACACTAGAAAGAGCATTAGGTAAGAAAATGAAACAAATGGCAATCAAATAGGAAATGAAGAGGTCAAAGTATTTCATCTAGCAAGTGACATGACGCTTTATGTTTAATTAAAAAAGCTTCCAAGAAATCTATTCATTCTAATGAAATGGATTCAGACAAAGTTACAAGAGCAACATATAAAAACTACATTTAAAAACATTAAAAAAAAATCTCTTTTTTATGAAAAGGGGGGGAAAAATCTCCTTTAACTTACCTTATCTTCAAAACAAATACCTACAGATAAATTTAATAAGGCTGGTAAAAAACTAATACACAGAAAACTACAAAAATACTGTTGAAAAAAAGGAATCCAAATTAAACCCAGTGCCATGGAGTTATTTTAGACTAATGGCGAGCCTCTACATTCTGCAATATTTTCTTTTCCTTTTTTTATTTAATTAAGATTATGTATATTTTCTTTGAGATAACTCAATTTACTGTTTTATTTCCAAGTGTAAAACAGTTCCAATTGTCTTGAAATCATCTTTTTTTAATTATACTTTTTATTTCTTCTATCCACTTATGTTGAAGCAATGTGTTGTTCAGCTTCCAAATATGGGGGTTTTTTTCCTCCTTTATCCTCTTGTTATTAATTTCTAATTTTGTAGCACTGTGGTCTGAGAAGATGCTCTGTATTATTTCTATTCCTGAAATCATCTTGCTACTCATCTGAAAGTTCTAGAATTATATCATTTACATCATGATAGAACTCTGTTAGTGTAGTATGCAGGAAGTTGCACTGCTAAACCAAAGGTCGCATCTCTGCTAGTTCGAATCCACCAGTGGCTCTGCAGTAGAAAAATGGGTAATCTCTTCCCCTGTGATTTACAGTCTCAAAGACCCAATAGATTCAACTGTAAGTTGGTTCCAACCTGACAGCCAAGAGAGAATTTATGATTAAAGGAGCAATTAAATAAGATAACTATAATTAACATCTATATACCCAATAGGAGTGCAAGATACACAAGTCAAACTTTTCTTCTCTACTGTGTATTAGACATTCTCCATAATGGACCATATGTTAGGTCACAAAGTAAATCTTAATTAAAAAATAATGAAATACTACAAACTATCTTCTCAAACTGCAATTTTATAAAATTAGAAATCAAGAAAATCAAAGGGGGGAAAAATCAAGAACTTACAAACTCAAACACTACCAGATCTGATCACTACTGGGTATGTTGCTATGTGATGTTAAGTGGGAAAAGACTCACAGCTGTCTTTATAACAGGTTTCAGAGGCTGTAAATCGCATGAGGAAAGGTGATTCATCTTCTCAAGGAGGATCAGGTAGAATCAAACCACGTGTCTTTGGATTGGCAACAGAACTCTTTATCCACCAGTCATCAGAGCTCCCCACAAGGTATGTTGTTTTCTTACAAGGCTCTCCCCCCTTTTCTCTTGTTGTGTACCATTGAGTCGGATCCTACTGGCAAAGGAAGAAATTGCCCATCTTTCTCCAGCAGAGAATCTTATGGATTCAAACCATATGCCTTCAGGATTACAGTGCAGCTTCTTGCTGCTAGGGTACCAGGGCTTCCTGGTATGTTGTGTTGTTTTTTTTTACCATCAAGGCAGAACCGAGACTGTCCATCTTTCTCCCATAGAGCAGCTGTGTCTTGGGGACTGCAGTGTAGCTTCTTACCATTAGGCCACCAGAGCTCACTGACTGGGTATAGAAGATATTTTAAAACCAACCAACCCACATACCCTTTAAACAAATTAGAATACAACATACTAAAGAGATATGTTGTTATTAAGTGCCACTAAGTACGACTCATAGTGTACCTACAAACAACAGATATGAACCATGTCCTATACTGTGCCATTCTCACCAATACTTGAGCCCACTGCTATAGTCATTTTGTCAGTCCAGATGGTCGATAATCTTCCTCTCTTTCGCTGACCCTACCATGATATCCTTCCCCAAGGAATAGCCTTTCCTAGCAACATCCCCAAAGTATGTGAGAGAAAGTTTTATCATTTGTGCCTTCAAGGAGCACACTGGCTACAACTTTTCCAAGACTATCTATCTGTAGCAAAAGTAGTAATACTAAGAGGCCAAATTATAGCTATCTAGATACACACTAAAAAAAAGAACCAAAATCAACACCTTAATCAATATCTCCAATCATCAGAGAAAGAATAGCAAACAACCTATCTCCTCTAAAAGAAGGAAATAAAGATTAGAATAGAAATAAATTAAACAGAAAAGCAATATAAAGAACCAACAAGATTAAGAAGTTGCCTCTTTGAAAGAATTAATAAAATTAACAAGTCACTAGCAAATCTGACAAAGGACAAGATGATGCAAAAAATCAGAGTAAGAAATTAAATGGGTGATGTCTCAACAGAACCAACCGAAATGAAAAGGGTAGTAAAATACAACAAATAACTACACTCCAGCAACTTTGAAAACCTAGAAGAAATGAGAAAGTTTTTAGAAACCCACTGATTACTGAAGCAAACAAAAAGTCAGAAAATTTTAATGGACCATCACAAAAGAAATTAATTTAAAACCCTATTGGGGGGAAAAAAAGACAAACAGGTCACAAAAGTCACCTAACCAAACAAGTCCTGATTGCCAGAGTTTCACGAGCAAATTCTATCAAACATACTAGGGATATTGTAGCTAATGTTAGATGGATCTTAGCTTAAAGCAGGGAATACTGGGGGAGTGCCTATCTGTGTTTCATTGATTATGCAAAGGCCTTTGACTGTGTGGATCATAACAAACTACGGCTAACTCTGAGAAGAATGGGAATCCTAGAATACTTGATAGTGCTAATGCAAAACCTATACTTGGAGCAGGAGGCAGTCGTCAGAACAGAACAAGGAAACACTGCATGGTTCAAAATTGGGAAAGGTGTATGCCAGGGATGTGTCCTGTCCCCATACCTTTTCAACCTGTATGCAGAACAGATTATATCTGGGAGGCTCAGCTCTATGAGGAGAAATGTGGCGTCAGGATTGGTGGAAGAACTATCAACTATCTGCGTTATGCAGATGACACAACAATGCTTGCTGAAACTGAGGAGAACCTGAAGCACTTGCTGCAGAGGGTCAAGGACTGCAGACTTCTATATGGATTGAGGTTCAGTATCAAGAAGACAAAGATTCTCACCACTGGACCAATTGGCAGCATCAGGACGGATGGTGAAGAGATTGAGATTGTTCACAGCTTTAGTCTGCTTGGCTCCACAATCAACACTCTTGGCACCAGCAGCCAGGAAATGAAAAGACGTATTGCAATGGGAAAGTCTGCTGTTAGGGACCTCTCCAAAGTACTGAAGAGCAATGGTGTCTCTTTGGAGACTAAAGTGTGTCTGATACAGGCCATGGTCTTTGCAAATCACTTGTTATGTGTCAGAGAATTGGACAATGACTAGGGAGGATAGGAGAACAGATGCCTTTGAGCTGTGGTTCTGGAGAAGAGTGCTGAGGGTACCAAGGACTGGTAGGAAAACAAACAGATTCATCCTGGTGAGGGTTAAACCAGGCTACACCTTGGAAGCAAGGATCCTGAGGCTTCATCTGACATAATTTGGACATGTTATAAGGAGGGACCGGTCTTTGGAGAGGGACATCAAGCTTGGGAGGGTGGAGGGCCGGCGCAGGAGAGGAAGTCCCTCTAAAAGGTGGATTGATTCAGTGACTGGGGTAATCGAGATGGGTGTATCGGAGACGGTGCAATTGGCTCAGGACAGACAGAGTTTAGGGCTATTGTACATAGGGTCACTATGAGTAGCAAGCGACTCGAAGGCACATACCACCACCACCACCACCAATTCTATTCAAACTATAACAGAATATAGAAAACGATGGATTATCCCTAAACTCAGTCTATAAAGCAAGTACAATCATGATACCAAAGGCAGGGAGAGATGTGACTAAAAATATTTTATGAGCATGTTATGTGCCAGAGTTGACTGCAACTCATAATACAATAGCTCTGAATTCTGCACTATCCTGAGCCAATTTCACTGACTCCAACACATCTACACCCCTAATTCCATTACCCCAATTACCATGTCAATCCATCTCATCCTGGGTTTTCCTCTCCTGTGCTGTCCCTCCACCCTTCCAAGCATGATATCCTTCTCCAAAGATTGGTCCCTCCTGGCCACGTGACCAACATATGAGAGATGAGGCTTCAAAATCCTTGCTTCCAAGGAGAAATCTGGTTTCACTCTCTCTAAGACAGACCTATTTGTTCTCCTGGTGGTCCATGGTATATACAATGCTCTTCTCCAGCACCATAACGTAAAGGCATCAATTTTTCTGTCATCCTTAGTTATTGTCCAGCTCTCTGATGCATAGCAAGTAATTACAAAGGCGATGGTCTGAATCAGGCATAGCTTAGTCTCTAAGCTGACATCATTGTTCTTTTATCACTTTGGAGAGGTTTTTCACAGGCGACTTCTCCAATTCAATTTGTCTTTTGATTTCTTGACTCTTGATGCCAAGAGTGTTGTTGATTGTGTAGCTGAGCAAGGTGACACTATTAACATTCTCAATCTCTTCTCCATCTATCGTGGTGCTGCCAACTGACCCAGTGGTGAGAATCTTTGTCTTCTTGATGTTGAGCTTCAATCCCTACTGAAGACTACAGTTCTTGACCGTCTTCAGCAAGCGCTTCAGGTCCTCCTCAGGTTCAGCAAACAAGGTTGTTTCATCTGCATAACACAAGTTGTTGACAAGTCTTCCTCCAATCCTAATGCCACGCTTCTCTTTATAAATCTCATGAATATAGGTAAAAACTTAATAAAATCTTAGTCAACAGAATTCAACATCATATTTAAAGAAAAAAATCAAACATCATGATCAAGTGTGATTCATACCAATTAAGAATGGTTCAACACAAAACAATTATCAGTGCTATCCACAACATTAATAAAACAAAGAGAAGAATTATATGGTCTTACTAAAACAGAAAACACTTCTGACAAAATTCAACATTCCTTAGTAAGAAATGCTAAACAGAACAGTAAAAGAAAGTAAATTCCCCAACATAATTAAGAACATATATACAAAACCAATGGACCACATAATCCTCAGTGGAGAGGACTTAATAGAATTTCCCTTGCAAACAAGTACCAAACAAGGGTCACCACTGCATGGGAAATTACAGCAAGAGCAATAAGGCAAGAAAAGTTATAAGGTGCCCAAATTGGCAAAGATGAAATACTGCTATTTCTATTTGAAGGTGATAACATCCTGTACAGAGAAAAAGCTACAAAGATTCAGCAAGAACATTATTGAATTTAGACAAATAACAAAGTGGATGAGATCAACATACAAATATCAATCATCATGATCACTGGGATTCATATCAAGTATGTAAAGATGGTTCTACTTCTGCAGTAGCAAAGAAAACTCTGAAAAAGAAAAACAGTGCCATTTATAATAATTACACAAAAGATCAAATAATTATGGATAAATCTAGCCCAAGGTACAAAAGACCTATGTAAAGAACTATAAAACCCTTCTATAAGGAACAAGAGAGACTTAGATAAATAGAAAAATATACCATGTTCATGGATAAGAAGAATTAACATTGTAAAAATGTTAATACTACCAAAAGTGATCTACAGATACAAAGCCATCCCAATTCAGATTCTACTATCATTCTTCAAAGAGATGGAGGAAAATAAAGTAGGAGATATTGGAAAATAAAAGCACTACTGAAGAAAAAAACTTAAGTATAAGGCCTTCCATTTCTTGATTTCAAAATCTACTCCAGAGCCATGGTAATCAAAACAGTGTGGCACTAGTACAGCAACAGGTACAGAGACTTGGAATACTGCTGATACTCAATTCATACACCCATGAGCAGTTAATCTATGAAAAGAAAAGGAAATTCATTAAATGGGGGAAACACTGCCTCTTAAATAAGCAGTCCTGGCAAACTGGATGTTTATTTGCAGAGAATTAAAAGAAGAGCTCTATCGCACACCTCAACTAGCTGCAGATAGATTATGGAATCAAAAACTAAAAATAGTATCAGAGAAAAACAGGGGCATAATTAGAAACCCTAATCTACAGCATGAGAAGCTATGGCAGCCTAGTGGTAAGGAAAGAAATGTGATATCAAACCAAAAGGTAAGTGGTTCAAATCCACCAACCATTTTGCAGTATAAAGATGGGCAATCTTCCCCTGTGCAACTTACAGCTTCTCAAAGCCTGCTGAAGGGTCAGCTATAAATCAGTTCCAACATGGCAGCATAGACATACAACAACAATCATCCATAGTAGAAATAAGACAATGAAAAATAAACAAAAATGTATAATAACAAGAAAATAACCAGGTAAATGAGACTGTATAAAAATGAAATTCTTATGTTCATCAAAATACTTCTCTAAAACAAGTAAAATGAGAACTTACAAACTGGGAGAAAAATATCTGGCAATGACTCATCTGAGAAAGAACGTATTACTAAAATGTATAAAAATCTTCAACAATTCAACAAGAAATGTTTTTGTTGTGATGTGCCGTCGAGTCACCTGCGACTCATAGCGACCCTATGTACAACAGCCCCAAACTCCTCTCTGTCCTGTGCCAATGGCACTGTCTCTGACACTCC
>NW_006400179.1:485482-495401 GCF_000299155.1 Elephantulus edwardii
GATCATTCTCTCTCCAGCTCCATTTCTGTAACCGAGTCCATGTTTTCCAACTATTGAATCTTCTTCTTTGTTCCTATCTACACACCAGTTCTACAGGATGTATCACCTTTGCTCGGGAAACATTACGACTAAACTTCAGAGACACTGATCCCAACATAAGGAACTACCATCAGCTGATGTGTTTGAAATCACAGAAGCCATGGAAGTTTCATATATATGTTATTAGATGGAGGGCTGGTCAAAGGGAGATAGATGTGAAGGGAGGGGGTAGAAATGGGTGGGTATCCTGGTGGATGGTGAAGCAGGAAAATAAGTGGGTAAAGACGCGTGTGAGAAAGGCAGGGACAACACTGACACTAAAGTTATCTCCGCAGTAAGGGATATACCTTTAACTTGCTGGTCTGTCTAATACTTCTCTAAATCTGAACATTCACATTGAGACAGTCTAGGAAGAAGGATTGGCCATCCACACAACAAGAAATAGACAAAAAAATTCAATTACAAATTCGACAGAAAATATGAAAAGACATTTCACCAAAGGAGATAGTGAGATGGCCAACAAATAAATGAAGAAATGCTCCTCCATCATCAGCTACTAGAGAGAGAAGCAAATCAAAATGAGATAGATATACCGTCTAACCTCAGCAACAGCAGCAAAATTCAACAGGACAGCAAACAATGAATGCTGGTGAGGTGAGACTGGAACTTTCATACAGTGCTGGTAGAAGTGCAAAGTAGTGTAACTACTATGGAAAGAAGTTGGGTGTTTCCTTTAAAAGTGGAAAACAGAAATTGTATTTTAAATTCCATTACTAAGTATTTATCCTACGCTTTGCTAGCGTAGTGGTAAGAGGTTATTGTTGCCAACTCAAAGACATGTGGCCTGATTCCATCAGCTGCTTGACAGGAGAAAGATGGGCAGTTTCCTCCAGGGCAATTTTCTACCCCTGAAAATCTCTGGAGGGTCAGCTATGAGTCATTTCTAACATGACGGTACATCTCATACATTCTCTATATCTCTGTTTCTCTCTCTCTCTCCCTCATTCACAAACACACACACACCCTACCCCACACACAAGCACAATCTCAAAGAAGTGGCTACTAAGTGGCTACGACTAAGTGGCTTAGTAGTAATACATTGTGAAGCCAATCCAAACAGTGGTGGTTCAAATCCACTTCCATAGTGGACAGGGAATCTCCTCCCATGCAATTTACTGTCTCTGAAAAGCGGCTGGAGGATCAGCTGTGAATTGGGTTCCTACTCAAAAGTATGTAGTAGTAACAGTATAAAACCTTAAAAGCCATGACACAATATGTGTACACTCCTATTTAATGCAGTTTATTTAAATAGCAAAGAGATGAAAACAACCCAAGTGTCCAACGAACAAACAGCTAAAGAAATGTTGGTACATTCATACACCTAATACTGAAAAATGAAGACTTTGTTAAGCCCTGCGTAACACTAGCCAAAGTAGAGAACAGTCACAAAATAGCAAATATTGTGCTAGACCACTATTATAAAAAACTAAAGAAAAATTTGCATACAGATAGAATGGTTCTAGTATGATTACCAGGGAGGGAAAGGGAAATGAGAATAAAAAGATAAAAACACTTAGGGAGAGTGATGCAAATCAAAACAACAAGAAGATACCATCTCACTCCAGCAGCAGTGGCAAAATTTAACAGGACAGCAAGCAATAAAGGTTGGAGAGGATGTAGAAAGACTGGAACTATCATACACTGTTAGTGGAAAAGCCTTATTACCTAGCTATTGCAGTGTTAGAAATATACCCCAAGAAAAAGAGAACTGAGACATAAACTGAGATCTGTACACCAATGTTCACAGCTGCGTTATTCACAAGAGCAAGAATATGGAAACAGCTCAAATGTCCATTAACAAATGAATGGTTTGAGAAATTATGGTGCATTCAAACAATGGTATAGGACACAACAGTTAGGAGTAATGGCTTAGTAAAATCCTATGTAACAAGGAGAAGCTAGGAAGTATTATGCTCAGTGAACTAACTCAGCCTTATAAGGACAAACACTGCATAACATTACTATAAAAATGGAAGGATAACTAATAATATGTAGATAAAAGTCAAAAGGGGTAAAAGGAGGGAGTGAGGAGCTGGAGAAGGGAAATCACAGAATCACAGAGTTTGGTGAGTGAAGGGAGGAGTAAAGGAATTAGGATTGATCAAGTGGGGACCTGAAAAGACTGGGTGATAATGGGCACAGATCAATGGTAATTAATTTATAAAACCCAGTGTATGGGAATGAGCGTATAAAACACAATGTGAATGAAGGAATGCATGAAACACAATGTAATATAAAGTAAATATAATAGGAAAACTAATATAAATAAATTTTAAAAGACTTATTAAGGAGATAGGTGATGGGAAAGGCAATATGGACTTAGTGAATGATCTTGTTGAGTACTGTATTTAATGGAGTACTGAATGACTGGGAAACAAAGACCCTTAGGAAACTTTCATTTAAATGACAAAAATATTTTTTTCTGGGAAAACATCATTTAATCTGTCTTCTAAAGAGTGGGTTCAAATTACTTACCTTCAGTTAACAGTACAAGACGCCACCAAGGCTTCTTGAAGAAATGAAAGACCTATACTTGTACTCATGGATTAGACACCTCAATGTTCTAAAAACATCAATACCACTCATAACTAACTATATACTCAACACAACTTCCATAAAAATTCCAAAAATCTTGCACGCAGAAATAGAAAAGCCAATCCTCAAGTTCATTTACAGTTGCAAAAGACCAAAGTAGTCAAAACAATTCGGGGAAAAAAATTATTTCCTAGGTTCAAAAAATGCTATGAAACCACAATTATCAAAATAATATTGTATAAAAGAAACTTTGGTGGCACAGTACGTCGCTCTGCTAACCAAAATAACGTGGTACATGTATAAGGACAGATATTTGGTGATGGGATTTAAAATGACATGTTGCTGTTACGTGCTTTAAGTCAGAACCAAGTCAGTGTGTTTTCAGAAGCTGTGTAAAATGTAGGAGAGGAGAGAGCACCACCTTCTTCCCACAAAGCAGCTGATGGATTCTAACCGCCTAGTGTTGGGTTCACAGGGCAATTCTTTACCCACTAGGCCTCCAGAGGTCCCAAAATGGCGTAGCATCTGTGAAAAACATGTTGGCAGTTCCTCAAAAAGTTAAAACACAAAATTAATGTATGATGCAGCAATTTTACCCCTGGATATATATCCAATAAAAGAGAAAGTTGGGGCTCCAACAGGTGCATGTGCACTAGTATTCCTTGAAACACTATTCACAAAGGTCAAAAAGCTAAAATAAACTAAATGTCCATCAACAAAATAAAATGTTATTTATGTGCACAATGAAGTTATCAGTTGGCCATAAGGGAGAAATTAAGTCCAAATTAATGTAGAGATGAACCTTGTAAACATGATGGCTTGGGGGCAATGAACTTCTGTTAATGGTGGTGGAGTAGTTTGAAAAAGTATAGTTGTAATGGTTTCAAAGCATGACAAATGCAATCCATCACTGAATATAAAATCTACTGAAATGGCAAATGTCTTAATATGATAAAATTGTTATGTGTTATCGAGTCGCCTGCAATTCATAGCGACCCTATGTACAACAGCCCTAAACCCTGCTCTATCCTGTGTCAATCTCACTGTTTCCGACACACCTACTCCCACTACCAGTCAATCAATCCACCTCATAGAGAGGGTCTTCCTCTCCTACACTTTCTCTCCACCCTCCCAAGCATGATGTCCTTCTCCAAGGACTTGTCCCTCCTTGCAACATGTCCAAAGTATATCAGACAAAGCTTCAGAATCTTTGCCTCCAAGGAGCAGCCTGGTTTAACCCTCTCTAGGCTGAATCTGTTTGTTTTCTTAGAAGTCCATTCAATACTCTTCTCTACCACCACAGCTCAAAGGTATCAATTCTCCTTCTATCCTCCCTAGTCAATGTCCAGCTCTCTGATGCATAGCAAATGATAGCAAAGACCATGGCCTGTATCAGGTGCACCTTAGTCCCCAGAGTGACACCATTGCTGTTCAGTACTTTTGAGAAGTCCCCAACAGCAGACTTTCCCATCACAATATGTCTTGTAATGCACACCCACGTTTATCACAGCTCTGTTCACAATAGCAAGGAGTTGGAAACAACCCAGGTACCCATCAACGAATGGATAGAGAAGCTGTGGTATATATTCACACAATGGAATGCTATGCTGCATTGAAAAACAAGGAATTCATTCACTATTATTCAAAATGGGTGAGCCTGGAGGACACTATGCTGAGTGAAATATCTCAGTCGCAAAAGGACAAATATTGCATGGTGCCACTGCCGTAAAATGGGACTGATATCAGGGTGGGGGTAAGACTGAGAAAAACTGGATAAATTGTGTATACTGCACTGAAACAGATGAGGGGCTGAATAATTTAAAAGCAATGTATGATAGGGTATTATGGTTATCACAAGAGTCCACAAGTAAGGTTGCATAGTGGAATGTACTTGGGGCGGTGGGAGGCATGCGGGGAGATTGTGTACCAGGGAGGGAGTCTTTCTTTTACTTTTGAAAGAGAGAAGTGAACTGGGGGGCGGGGGGGGAGAGGGCTAGGCGGGTAGAGAAGTGCAGCAATGAATGAATGGAAATCCAAATTCTCTATAAATGTTCATTAAAATTATTAAAAAACAATACGTCTTTTAATTTCCTGGCTGCTGGTGCCAAGAGTGCTGACTGTGGAGCCAACTAAAGGTGTTAACAGTCTCAATCTCTTCACATCCTGATGCTGCCAACTGACCCAGTGATGAGAATATTTGTCATCTTGATATTGAGTCTCAATCCATATTGAAGGCTGCAGTCCTGGACCGTTTGCAGGAAGTGCTTCAGGTCCTCCTCAGTTTCAGCAAGCAGGGCTGGTTGTGTCATTTGTGTGCATAATGCAGGTTGTTGATGAATCTTCCTCCAATCTTGATGCCACATTTCTCCTCATACAGCCCAGCCTCCCAGATAATCTGTTCTGCACATAGGTTGAAAAGCTATGGAGATAGGACACATCCCTGGCATACACCCTTCCCAATTTTGAAACATGCAGTGTTCCAGTCAGTTGGCCAAGTGGTTGTCCTCTAGATTTCTTGACACCACTTGGTGAGCACATCTAGGGCAGCATCTGTTAGCTGAAATATGTCAAATGGCATACCATCAATTCCTGGGGCCTTATTTTCTTGCTAAGCTTAAAAATAAAAGGGGGATTATTAAAAGTCTACTGGACAAAAAAACAATCTACCTTAACTAGTAAAGAATGTCTAGCCTGAGATCATAACTCCTTTAAGATCTCTCTTCAAAGATAAATCAAAGTGAAAACAGATTAGATAGGAATCTTAGAATTTAGGTTAATGGGAGAGGGACAACTCAAAGAATTATTAATAATAATTAATGTCACTGTATTTACATGTAGAAGCTTGGTTTGTTTCTTCTGTGTACATGTAACAATAATTAGAAAAAGAATAAGGTCTACTTAGATATGGACTACCCTCTCTGAAGCACACAGAGCTCCACACAGAATATAATGCCGTTCTGGCTTCTAGGAAAGGCCCCCTTGCTTTAACATTTGAGCAGCATCTTGTCGCTGTATCCTAAGCAAAGCTCAAGCCAAAACAACTTCCCACAAAGTTGGTTTTCCAATTTAGGTAATATCATAGCAGAAACCGACTCTTTTATGTACCAGTGAAAGAAATGTGAGCCATTCATACTGAAATCCTTTATCATGAAATATGAATAATCGAGTCACCTTTTTTAAAAAAAGTAAAGAAAAATGCAGTTGTCAGAGAACTTAATAAAGTAATAAAGAATTGGTAAATTGAAGGAAAATAAAGATATATTCACATAACAGGAACAAGATATTATGAAAAAGAAAACCAAAAGCTCTTGAAAATTAAATATGAAAGAGCTCTCTAACTCTTCTATAAATCTAAACTTACTTCAAAATAGTTTTAAAAAACTATTTTCATTCTTTCATCATCAACACTAAAGAGTGTGAAGTATGCTGGAAGAGCCACAACAAACAGGAGGAAAAGATCAAGAACTCAAATAAGAACACTATCAGGAAGCAAAATCAAGTCAAACAACACAAGGTATAAGAAAGATAAAGAATTTATATCATAGGCAAAAGGTTAATAACAGTAACCAAAAACTTGTAAAAGTAGAGCAGAAATGCAAGT
Organism: Elephantulus edwardii; assembly: GCF_000299155.1. Taxonomy (NCBI): domain Eukaryota; kingdom Metazoa; phylum Chordata; class Mammalia; order Macroscelidea; family Macroscelididae; genus Elephantulus; species Elephantulus edwardii. The sequence goes on from NW_006400179.1 coordinate 491,718, forward strand.
ACAATAAAAACACAATAGAAGACATTAATTAGCCCTTACACTTAAGATACTGTTGTTATGTTCCATGGAGTCAGAACCAAGTCATAGCTCATTCTCCAACGGGTATTCAGAGGCAGTAAAGAGCACCAGGCAAGACTGTCCATCTTTCTCCCTCAGAGCAACTTGTGGATATGAACTGCTTGCCCTTGGATGAGGGCTCTGACCAGACTAAGGGTGTTTATTCCATCCCACTTTGATCTTTTTATAATCAAATGCTAATCAGACACACATATAAAATGGTTACATTACATAATGCCAAATTATATCATTACACAACTACCAAACCACTAATAACCATGGCCAAGTTATATTGGCACATATCTGGAGGAGACATAATTCAATTCATGACACACTGAGGATCACTATATACTCAACTTGTAGCTTCAACGCATACTCTTGAAATTTACCACCAAAGTATATGCATCAAAACACTTCTGAGAAATAAAAATCAAATGGGAAGCATAGCACTCCCTGACCTCAAAACCTACTACACAGCAGTAGTAACCAAAATAGCATGGTACTGGGACAGTGACGGGCGCATAGACCAATGGAACAGAATTGAGAACCCAGAAATAGATCAGGCTATCTATGGTTAACTGATACTCAACAAGGAACTAAAACCTACAAGTGGGGAAAGACAACTTCCTCAATAAAAGGTGTTGGCAAAACTGGACTTCTACATACAGAAAGCTGAAAAGGGATCCACATTTATACCATACACAAAAATCAACTCAAGGTGGATCAGAGACCTGGGAATAAAGCCCAAAACCCTGGATTCTAAAAGACAAACTGGGATCAAGCTTAGAAGGCTACGGTATAAAGAGACTGCCAAATACAGCTAGAAATACACACTATGAAGAGGATAAAACTGATGGATTGGACATTCTAACGATTAAATCCCTGTGTTCATCAAACCTTTTTTCCAACAGCATGAAAACAAAACCTACCGACGGCGAACAAACATCTGGCAATACCAATACCATCTCAGACAAGAGCCTCATAACAAAAGTTTATAGAATACTGCTGGTCCTCTACAAGAAAAAGACTGATAGTCCAATTACAAAATGGACAAAAGATGTGGAAAGAGTTTTCAGAGGAAGATACCTGAATGGACAACAGACAAGTGAAGAAATGCTCCAAATCACTGGTAACAAGAGAGATGAAAATCAAAACCACAGAGATACCATCTACTCCAGTAGCAGTGGCAAATTTAAGAGGACAGCAAGTAATAAATATTGGAGAGAATGTGGTGAGACAGAAACTTGTTGGTGGATTCTACAATGGTACAATTACTCTGGAAGGCAGTTTGGTGTTTCCTCAAAAAGCTAAATAAGAAATTCCTTATGATCCAGCTATTCCACTGCTTGGTATATATCCCAAGAAAATGAGAACTGAGGCTCAAATGGCGACTTGTACACTCATGTTCATAGCAGCACTACTCACCATTGCAAGAACATGGAAACAGCCCAGATGTTCAACCACAAAGGAAGGGATTGAGAAGTTGTGGTACCTTCCTACAATGGAATACTACACAGCACACAAGAACAATGATTTTGTAAATTACTTGGGAAGGACTGGAGAGCATTATACTGAATGAACTAACTCAGTCCCACAAAACCAAAGACTGTATAAAAATATAATTGTAGAATGAGTATGAGGATTTAAGAGGGGGTTGAGGGAAAAGCAGAGGGGTGAGGATGGGCAGGGGTGTGGGGTGTTAAGCACAGTGGTGCACAATTTGATGGCTGTGGTGGTGGTGAAGGAAATGGAAAGAATCTTGTGTGAAAAACAATGTATTCAAACTCTGTAAATAAATCAGTATAAAATAAATTTTAAAAAGGTATACACTTCACTAAAACAAAGAGTACACACCAAAACAAGAGAAAAGTATATGATCTGGGAAATAGGAAAATTCATCATACAGAAGACAAGAAAGGATTCTTACAATGATAGTATTGTGAAGAGGATAGAAAATGTCTTCAAGAAAGTTATGGAACAGATCATATTTGGCTCTGCAGAAAGTATATCAAAAAGTTTCACAAAGTTGCTGGGATGTATAAGAGACTTCAAGGTTCAAAGAAACATATTCAAAAAGTAAAAAAATTCCCGAAACACCAGGAAAATCACAGTGATCATACTGCATTATTTGGCTAAAGAGTATGCAATACATATACAGTAATTATAACATAAATATCACTCTAATTCATTTATTGGGAGGTTAAATGTTTATGAGGATAAAAAGTGTTCGTTAAAAAGGTTGATATACTCAGTAGTTGTTGTTAGGTACCACTGAGTTGAGTGTAACTCACTGAACAGTAATCTAAAGCCTGCCCTATCCTGCGCCATCTTTATCATCCCCAACACAGCTGAGCACATTGCCACAGTTACTGTGCCAATCTATTTTCATCACTTTTCACTGAGCCTCCTCCACCTTTCCAAGTATGGTGTTCCATACCAAGGAAAAACCTCTCCGAGCAACATGCCCAAAATATGTGAGATGAAGCTTTGCCATCCTTGCCTTCAAGGAACATTCTGGTTGCACTTTCTCCAACATATATCTGTTTGTTTGGGAGTCCATGGGATATTCAACACTCTTCTTCCAATGCAATAACCAAATGAAATTAGTGGATAAGGAGAAATTTATATACCCATAGTCTTTGTACAAATTATGATAGTAAAAATAAGAATGAATTTGAAAAAGTATGCCTATGGAGGTTACTGGTTTGTTCCTCAGTATGATTAAAGTATATTCTAAGTTTTTTGTTGTGTTGGATTTTTTTAAAAAATAAGGGTAAAGCATACTGTAATCTTTTGTAAATGATGAAGGATTAAGACTGCCACAATGAAAAAAATAAACCATTTAACAGTACTTGCTATTCCACATTATTTATATATATATATACACATATATATATATACACACACATATATATATGTAAACTACTACTCTAGTAGCCAATTAAATTGTAATATAAATATAGAAACAAACCCAAATTCTTTTCTAAGTAGAAATTTTAACTCTAAATAAGTAAATAAGTATGTGCATGTTTCTACAATGATTCGACTTTCATTAACCTCTTACCCTTCCTTTAGATTAAATAGTGTTTGACAATGGATGTGGTGGCAGTGAATATGAATTGCCTATCCTATGTATCAGTGGTTTGTTGTAATTTAAAACCATGTCTGCATATTCTTTGACTCTCATTTCATCAAGAGGTACTCTATGCTTCCTGTGCTTGCCAGGGTACCGGCCTGTATGTGCTGCCTCAGTGAACACAACAGAATGTGGAAGAAGGCTCTCTGAGTCAAGTCCAAAGCTAGGATATATGAGGGCAAGTGGCTTCTACAACTTTCTCTAGAAATACTATTTTACTCTCACTCTGAGAGCCTTCGGCAAACTCAGATGCTCTAAGAAGGGAGTTGCCTGGCAGCTGTTAAAAGGACTCATTTATTTGGGAGCTCTGGTGAGAGCCATGAATGTAGGAAAATTAGAAATTGTTAAGAAAGAAACGGAATGCATAAATATTGACATATTAGGCATTGGAGAGATGAGATGCACTGGCATGGGGCATTTTGAGTCAGATGACCATATGATATATTACTCTGGAGATGAAAAGACAAGGAAAAATGGGGTTGCCTTCATAG
>NW_006400179.1:497771-520892 GCF_000299155.1 Elephantulus edwardii
TTGATTCGGTGACTGGGGTAATCGGGATGGGTGTGTCAGAGGCGGTGCGGTTGGCGCAGGATAGAGCAGGGTTTAGGGCTGTTGTGCATTGGGTCGCTATGAGTCGAAAACGACTTGACGGCACATAACAACAACAACAACTGGTGGCCTAGAGGCAAGAAGCTGCACTGCAATCCCAGAGGCACGTGGTTTGAATCCACCAGCTGCTCTGCTGGAGAAGGAGGGGCAATCTCCTCTAGCACCAGTCAGATCCGATTTAATGGTGTGTGTACACACACACACACACACACACACACACACACACACACGAGTCTCCTGAGATGCCCCAATCTGGCAACACAATTTAGCTACTACATCAACTCCAGAATACATACTGGACCTTAGACAAATATAGCCCACGTTCAATGAATTTTCTTTCATTTGCAAATAGGGACATCCATAATTGATACAAGGCATTAGGAGCAATACATTTGTCAATACTAACAGAATAATTAAGACTAAACAAAGGGTCAGCAATTTTCCAAAGATTGCTTGGAAAGTCCACCCCATAATGTCTCTCTGGGTCAGAACTGATCAATAGCACCTACAGGAAACAACATGCAACAGTGAACAAGAACAAATAACCTTATATAAACACAAGACCTATAGTCCTATATACTAAAACAGTACATGTTGTTGTTATGTGCTGGCAAGTCACCTGTGACACATAGCAACCCTGTGTATAATAGCTCTCTAAGCTCTGCTCTATCCTGGGCCAATCTCATTGTCTCAGACACACTTACCCCAATTACCCCAGTCACTGAGCCAATCTATCTCATCCACGGTCTTTCTTTTCTGCACTGTACCTTCCAAGCATGTATACCAACGGGCAAGTCAGAGTTTGAAAGCATTTGCTTTATCTTCAGTACTATGCTACAATGGTTTAGATAAGCAATTTGATGATATATAATAACAACAATGCTAAGAAATACTGAAGAGTAAGAAATATAAGCTCAATGTAAGCTGGGGTTAACATTCTTAAAAAAATAACATATTTTTGTCCTTAGCAATCTTATTTATCTAGTACCCTGGTGGTCTAGTAGTAAGAATCTGTGCTGCAATCACAAAGGCAGGTGGTTTGAACCTACCAGCTGTTTCACAGGAGAAAGATGGGCAATCTCCTCCCATGTGATTAACTGACTCTGAAAACCTGCTGGACTGTCTGTCAGCCATGGGTTAATTCCAACTTGAAAGCACGCAACAAATATAAAAGAAATACCACCAATAGACAGATTTAATAAAAGCAACCTATTCTCTCACAGTGTAGGATCCTCAACTGAAATAATTGCCTTTGACTCAGGACTGACTCATAGCTGACCCTCTCTAGTGGGTTTTCACTGACTACAAACTGAACAGAAGGAGCACGCCGATCTCTCTCCCACAGAACAGCTGGTAAATTCGAACCACGTGCCTTTGGGATGGCAGCAGATTCTTAACACTAGGCCACCAGAACTCCCTTTAGTAGTTTAAATCTGAAGCACTAGCTCTACAGGAAAGGGGTCTCTTAAGCGCTGGGGCAAGGACTCTGTTCCCTTTCTAAATCTGTGGGCCTGGTGCTCCTGGTGTATAGGTCTTGGACTCAATCTTCTGGGTTTAAGAGGTTTATAATGTAAGAACTTTGGATCCAAAGGACACACTCTATGGTACAATGAATTAAGTAATATGGTCCTTCCATTTAATGATCCTAGCCTCTTTGTCTATGCTTAAGATCTCATTTAAGAATTAGTTACGTATTGTATTAAGGAGATAGGATTACAGTGTGACACAAGCCCCAAGACAAGTATTACCCAAGGTTTTTAACCCTAAAATCTTTATATAGAGGAATGCACATGGAAACACAGAGGGCTCTTTGGCTTGAGACACTATCTAACCTGATCCAGCTGTATCAACCCCAACAACTGACAGCCTGTTTCAGCCTGCAGGTTCCCTGTCCATAATTCAGTTTCTTAAATCATCTCCATCCGCCTACATCATACACACTATTATGGTAATTTTCTTAATGGCTTTTCAGTTTCTGTGAGACCTTCCCATGAGTCATAGAACCTAAAGACATGGACGGAAATGGGAGGACAGAAGAGAAAAATAATAATAATTATTCTCAGAACTAATAAAATGGTACAGCACTTTGGACATTGAGAACATCATTAACCCCTGCCTTATTAAGAACTAGTCTTACATTTATCATTGTAAAAGAAAGTATTCATACATGCTGCTATTAGCTCTTTTTTCTTCATTACTTAAGTCACTCTCTTCCTTTGCTTTTAACTTCTCTTTTCTTTTATGTCTTGATAAAAGTTGATGCAGGCCACACCCCAGAAAACTTCTATAAAGATCAATGTTGTGACCTGAGCAAGAGTGTTACATTCCACCTAAATCCTGCATCATCAATCTAACACATACAACTAATTCTTCTTTCATTTAATATGATCCTGCCTAAACAAAAGGCAGAGGACAAGCACCTCAGATCACAAAAGGGGGTGATAATGGAGACCTGTACAAGTTAACATATATTTTTTACAGAAGATATACTTCAATCCATGACAAATTCTTTCAGTTATTTATGGCATCCTGAATGATCTAATGAATAAGGTGCTTCCTACTGACTGAAGGGCTAGAGGTTTGAGTCAACCTAAAGGACCCTGAAGAAAAATCTAGAACTGAATGTCTAAAAAAATTAGTTACTGAAAACACCACAGAGTAAAGTTCTACCTGGCACACAAACAGTGACCAAGGGTTGAAGCAAATTTGACCACAGTGGTTTACTTTTTTCCCCTTTCAGTTACTTACAACACACTACAGACGACTTTAACCAGTGCACTTGCCTTCTAAGAAGATTACCTCAAAATCAATGTATTTTGGAACTACTGAATTTTCAGCAGTGTGCACAAAATATTTTGGAGGCAATTACCTGTGCCACAATTTAAAGGTGCAGTAACACAGGAATTCACTGGGTGGTAAAGAAACTAGAAAACAGAGCCCCTGAATTAAGCATCAAAGATTCATTTCACCAAAGGGCAACAGGAAAAGATAATATAATAGTCTGACCTGTGGGCAGCTTGAGTATCATCCTTAGCACAAGTCCTATTGCAGGCCAAGCTAGAGCTCTCACACATTCTATTAAAGCAAAGGTCAGTGTGAACACCAACTGATTGTTTTAGACTGCAACAACCATCCCCTAAACTGCAGCACTGCACAATCAACAGCTAGCTACATAGATACTCATCAACTGCCACACAAATGGCAATAAGAAAGGAGACCAAAAAACCTTACAAGAACAATGTCAACACAATGTCCCAGGAGCAGCAGACCATCTTAATTTCCCTAAAAAACAAGTTTTTACAGGTTCAAGAAATTACAAAGGATGGAAAAAATAGCTGAAGCCATAAGCAAAGCGATAAAGTACCCTAAAAAAATTACTTCAAAACAAAAATAACCAAAGGAATTTTAGAAACCATGAAAATGTAATCCAGAATACTAAAACTAACAGAAGCTGTCAACACCTGGGAGGGGAAAAAAGAGCAGAACTGAAGGAAGGAATGGGACACAGAATCAGAGAAACAGAAGACAAACCTTTAATGTTAATAAGCTAAAGAAAAGAAACAGAAAGAAGAAAGAGGGAAATGAAGAAATCATAAGAATTATATGCGATTACCAACCAGAGAAGTAACATATATGTGTTTGGAAGTCCAGACTAGGAAAAGACAAGCAAAAAAAAAAAAACCCATCGGGAAAACTGTAGAACAGTTACTAAAAGATATAGATATCTTTGCAAGTATCATGAAAAATGATAAAATTAACTTCAAGAAACATAGCAAACCCCAAACAGACTTCAAAAGGAAAAAAGTAAATAAAACCCAACATGACTTATCATAGTCAAATTTTTAAAAGGAAAAGAAATAAAGATGTAAAATAAAAGCAGTTCAAGTGCCGAGTTATCTACAAAGGAGAGCCAGTAACAGTTCTTAACTTCTCAAAAGATATCATACAAATAAGACAATGGATGGACATACAAAAATCTGGAAAAAAACAACAGCAAACTAATAATCCTGTGCTCATAAAATATAAGAGAGAAATTAGGTAATTCTCGGAAAGGCAGGAACTGAAAGAGTTCATAAAAATGAAACCAACCTTACAATAAATATTAGAGGTAGTCTTTCACACCAAACAGCAAAGTAGTCCGCAACAACACAAAAAAGAACCCAAAATGACAGGAAGAAAACCTTGCCTATTGATAATCATACTTAACATGAATGTTTTAAACACACCAATCAAGAGAAATCGAGTAACAGAATAGGGTGGGGGACCATTAATAGGCTGTCTACAAGAGACATTCTTGAGAAATAAGGACAGACTAAAAATTAAACAGGGGTGGGGGAGCACACACAAAAAAACTAGGCACAAGGCAATTTTTTAAAAAGCAAGAATGGCAAAACTAATATTTACAGGGTAAAAACAAACATAAAAGTCAAGGAAAGACACTAGGTACTACTTAAAGAGACAAAAGAACATGAGGACATAACCTTCAACACACCAAATGAAAGAGCTCCAAAATGCATATAAACAAACATTAACAGACTTAAAGAAAGATGAAGACTAAAGATGACTAGAAAGGAACTCAATAAAAATACATACTAAACTATACTAAATTAACCAACTCGACCTCAAAGACATATACAGGGTACTGCACCCAACAAAAGCTCAATATACATTCTTCCCTAGCATGTATGGAGCATTCTTTAGAATACCAAAAGTTCAGGCACATAAATTAAAAAATATTGAAATATTATAAAGCATCCTCTCAAGATGCTATAAAATCAGCAAACAAAAAGAGGATAAAGGGGGAAAAAATCATGCAAAAGGAAGCCAAATAACTCCTTGCTTGATGACTACTGGGTAATAAAAGAACAAAAAATTTTCTTGAAACAAATGAGAATTAAAAAACATACTGAAACCTCTGGGATACAGCAGATGAAGTACTCAGAGGTGAGTCTGCAGCAATAAACAAGCATATCAAAAAAGAAGAAAGATTTAAAACCAACACCTCCAACATTCTTTGAAACTCACATCCAATTCAAAATGACATTCTTAGAAACTCACCCTATACCCAGTTTGACGCAGTCAGAAGTAGAGCACTCAGACTCAATAAAAAGAAGAAACTAAGTCATTAAAAAAAAAAACCTTCCCAAGGAACAAAGTCCAGGCCCAGATGGATTCACTGGCAAATTCTACCAAACAGTTACAAAAGAACTGTCACCAGTCCTAATTAAATTATGTAAGAATAAAAAATACTCCCAGATTCATTCTACGAAGCAAGTATTATCCTAATATCAAAGTCAGATAAAGATTTCAACAAAAAATAAAAACTACCAAAAAATTTTGTTACTATGGTCAACAGATTACAAAGTAAAAAAATAATTCATCATGAAAAAGTAGGTTTCATAAATGGGTATGCAAGAATGGTTCAACACACACACCAAAAAAAAAGATCATTGTTATCTATCACATCAGTATGAACAGTATCAAATCATAAAACACAGCAATATAAAACTATTCATCTTCCGGCACGGGCTGAAAATCGCCTGTAACTCATCCATAGCCACTGGTGAGAGTCAGCGCCCAGAGCCACCAGGGGCTTTAAGCTCGTTGCCCACTGCTGTGGTGTGGACAGCTGAAACCCAGGCCCCGACAGGCACCTGGGGGGGAAAAAACCCAGACTCTACTTCATGCTCTGCTGGAGAAGGAGGGGCAGTCTCCTGTACCAGTCAGATCCAATTTGACGGTACACACACACACACACACACACACACACACACACTCTTTTTCTTCTTCTTTTTTAAAAAAAGGACTACTTCAGCCGTCGCGGCCCTCTGCCCGGGGCAGGCTGCCCTCGGCCCCCGGCCCGGGGCGAGCTGTCGCGGCCCTCTGCCCGGGGCGGGCTGCCCTCGGCCCTCTGCCTGGGGCGAGCTGTTGTGGCCTTCTGCCCGGGGCGGGCTGCGCTTGGCCCCCGGCTCGGGGTGAACCGTCCCGGCCCTCAGGAGCAAGAAGGCAAGCAGCTGTAACCCAAGACCACCAGTAAGGTGATAAAGCGTCCTCCTTTCCCCCCTTTATATCTACGCCCCTGTTCAGCATGAAGAAGCCAGAGTCGGCATCCAATTCCCAAATCAATAAGACAGTTGGTTTAATTACTATTGGAAAATACTTGTCATTCCTCTGTAGCATCAGGTCCCCACTGGACCCTCATTATTTCCTTCACCTGCTCCCCCCACCGATCAAACTGTGCAGCTCTGCAACTGCATCCTGGCCCATCCTCACCCTTCTGCCTCCAACCCTCACCTCCTTGTACCCCCAATATGTTTTCCCCAATTAAAAAAAATATTAAAAAAAACCACCAAAAACTATTCATCTTATTGATGAGGAAAAAGTTTCTGACAAAATTCAATGCCTCTTTTTAATTAAAACACTCAACAAAACTGGAGGAGGAATTTCCTCCACATAATAAGAATATATATACTAAGCCAATTACCAATATTATCCACAAGTGAGAGAGATTAAAGGCATTCTCCTTTCCAACACTATCACCACTCCTATTCTACATTGTATTGGAAGTACAAGCTAGAGGAAAATGGCAAGGAAAGGATAAACAGGAACTCAAACTATATGCACATAAAACTATATACACAGATAAAATGACAGAAAATGAAATGACACAGAAAACCATAAAACTCAAAACAGCCCTAGTAGACTAATTCAGCAGAGTGTCAGGATGCAAGATCAACATGCAAAAAACAGCTGGATTTATCTACAGAGTAGTGAAAAAGAAATAAGAAAAACAAGACCAATTACAACCACCACAAATTCAATACTTTGGAACAAATATAACTAGAGGGGGGGAAAAGACAAAGTACATTAGAATATATTACTCAAAGAGACCTAAATTGAAAAATATTCCATGTTTATGGGTAGGTAGACTTAATACTGTGAAAAAGACAATTAAACCAAAGCAATTCCAGTACAGATACCAATGCCATCCCTCAAGGAGATAAAAAAAGGCAATTTTCAACTTCATTTGGAAAGTAGACTCTGAATAAATAAAGCTTCACAAGCTCTACTATAGAGCTGTAGAATCAAAAACAGCATGTTTGGCGACAGATATACTGCAATGGAACAGAACCAAGAACCCAGATTATCAATCTGACAAAGAGATGAACTCAATTAAGTGGGGAACTGACAGTCTCTTTAAAAATTGGTACTGGCAAAACTGGACCTTTACAGAAAATTGGAAACAAGATCCGCATCTTTCACCATACACAAAAACCAACTCAAAGTAGATCAGAGACATAAGCAGAAAACTAAAAACTATAATGAAGATCAGATAAAAATTAGAAACAAATTTAAAAGCATGGACTGCTAGGAAAACAGACAGATTCTTCCTGGAGAGGGTTAAACCAGGCAGCTCCTTGGAAGCAAGGATTCTGAGGCTTCATCTAACATACTTTGGACATGTTATAAGGTGGGACCAGTCCTCGGAGACGGACATCATGCTTGGTAGGGTGGAAGGACAGAGCAGGAGGGGAAGGCCCTTTATGAGGTGGACTGATTCAGTGACTGGGGTAATAGGGATGGGTGTGTCAGAGACAGTGCGACTGGCACAGGACAGTTTAAGGCTGTTGTACATAGGGTCGCTGTGAGCCGCAAGCAACTCGATGGCACATAACGACAACAACAACAGGCTATAATATCAATAAGCATTCAATCATAGCCAAAAATGCACAACCAGGAAAGAATAAAATTGACGAATGGGACCTTCTAAAAATCGAACAACTGTGCATCAAACAACTTCTACAAAACGGTGAAAAGAAAGCCCACAAGATTAGGAAAAATAGTTGGCAATGATATATCTGATAAATAACTCATTATCAAAAATTTATGGAATATTCTAGCACCTCAACAAGACAGACAACCCAATCACAAAATAGTCAGACAATAAAGGGAATCTTCACCAAAGAGAATATTCAAGGTCAAACACTTGAAGAAATGCTTAAGATCACTAACTATTGTTGCTGCTGTTGTCAGGGTCTCTAAAGTTCTTTATGACTTAGAGCAACCCTGTCCAAAGTATGAAAAAGAAGCTTTGCCATCCTTGCCTTGAAGGAGCGCTCTGGATGCACTTTTTGCAAGACATATATGTTTGCTCTTTTGAAAGTCTGTCAGTACTCCTCCAGCACCACAACTCAAAGGCATCAATTCTTCTTCTGTCACCTTTATTCATCGACCAGCTCTCTGATGCAAAGCAGGTGATTGAGAAGACACTGGCCCTGAATTAGGTGCACTTTAGTCTTCAAATTGAAATTGCTACTCTCTTCAGAATTTTGGAGAGGTCCCAAACAGTGGACTTGCCCAATGTGTGTTATGTCGTTAGGTGCTGTCAGGCGGAGAACAACCCCTAAACAACCTTACTATCCTGTTCTATCCTGTGCCATTCTCAAAATTCTTGACACACTAGAGCTCACTGCAGGATCTTCCTCTCGTTCACTGACTCTCCACCTTTCCAAGCATGATGTCCTTCTCCTACCAACATCCTCAAAGTGTGTGAGACAAAGTTTTATCAACTTTCCCTCTAGGGAGCACTCTTGGTGCACTTTCTCCAAGACATCATTTGTTTGTTCTTTGGACAGTCCATATTCAGTACTCTTCTCCAACACCACACCTCAAAGGCATCAGTAACTCTTCCATCATTCTTATTCACTGTCCAGGTCTCAGATGCACAGCAAGTGATCAGAAAGATCATGGTCTGAATCTAACTGGTATCATTGTTCCTCAATAATTTGGAGAGCAGACTATGCCTGATTGCAGATTATCCCAATGCCATACATCTCCTGATTTCCTGACTGTTGGTACGAAGGGTGTTGAGAAATTGTTGACAACCCTAATCTTTTCATCTCCCATGATGCTATCAGTCCAGTGATAAGAAATTTTGTTTTTTGATACTGAGATGTAATCCATATTGATGTCTTTTTTTTTTTTCTTTTGCAGCAAGTGCTTCAAGTCCTCAATTTCAGCAAGCAAGCAAGGTTCTGTCATCTGTGTTATGCAGGTTAATGAGGAGTTTTTCTCTGATATTGATGGCTTTGCATAGTCAATAAAACATAAATAGACATTCTTCTGGTATTCTTTACTTTCAGTCAAGATCCATCTAACATCAGCAATGATATTCCTGGTGCTGCCTCATCTAAATCCTGCTTGAACTTCTGGCAGTTCTCTATATAATGACCGGGCCATTTATGAGTGCTTTGCTTGTATGTGGTATTAATGACATTGTATGATACTTTCCAATTTCTGCTGCATGACCTTTCTTGGGAATAGGAACAAATATGGTTCTCTTTCAGTCAGGAAACCAGACAGCTGTTCTCCAATTTCCTGGCATAAATTGATAAGCACGTCCATGCTCTATCTGTTAGCTGAAACATGTCAACTGGTATCTCATCAATTCCTGGTGCCTTTTTGTGGCAATGCCTTGCATATAGCTTCAACTTCTTCCTTTGTTATCATTGGATGTTGTTCATATGGTACTTTCTGAAATTTTTCAGTGTCAATCAAATCATTTTGGTACAGTGACTCAGTGTATTCATTCCATAATCTTTTGATGCTTCCTGGATTATTTTACATATTGGACATAGCTTCTTTCAATACTGCAATTGAAGGCTTAAATGTTTTTCAGTCTCTCAGCTTAAGAAATGCAGAGTACGTTCTCCCCTTTTTATTCTTCAATTCAGCTCCCTGCACATTCCATTATAACACTTTGCTTTGTCTTCTTGAGGTACCCTTTAAATTCTTCTGTTCAGTTCTTCAACTTCTGCATTCTTTTCCCTTTGTTTTGGGTTCTCAATGCTCAACATCTATTTCAGCTTCCTGTCTTTATAATGGCTTTTGCTTTCTTCATGGATGATATCCTCTATATCATCACACAATTCATCTGGTCTTTGATGATTGATGTTTGATGATTCAAACCCATTCTTAAGATGATTTTTATTCATGGGAAATAGATTCAAGATCATATTTTTGGTTCTCATGGACTTGTTTTCATTTTCTTCGCCCTTACTGTGAACTTCCACATCAATTTTAACTGCTGATGCTGAACTTCTCCAATGAATTCTACAGATGTAATCAATCTGATTGCCATGCAGACCATCAGGTAGAGTCCACAGATAAAGTAGTTGCATCTATTCTTTTAAAAAGGTATTTACAATGAACTACAAAATTAGATCATTCTATTGCCAACCTCATTTCTGTCATCAAGTAAATACTTTCAAACATAGCTTCTTCAACTTTTGTAATGCAGTCACCAATTACCCTTAACCCCTTTTTTTAACGGCAGTGTATAGTCTAATCTGATCTGACTGGCAAAGGAGGTGATTGCCCCTCCTTCTCCAGTAGTGCACCTGGTGGATTCAAACTGTGTCATTAACACATCAAGATTGTATGTTTATCTAATTTCTGACTGCAAGAGTTGGTAAAAAAAAATTCAATTTCCTCCTCTTTGGCTTTAGCTGTAGGAGCATCTATTTGAATACTCCTAACAGGTCTTCCTTGTATGAGTATGGTTAATATCCTATCACTCACAACATTGTACTTAAGGATAGAACTTGAAAATGTCTTTTTAACACATTGCCGCACACTTTTTAAACTGATGACTGTGCTTAGAAACACATTTGCTGTCATTTGCAGCAACGTGTTAACTATGAATGCAACATTCTTCTTTTTCATTCCCAGCATAGGGTATATCATGTGATTGTTGACAGCATTAAGAGGAAGACCCTAAATGAGCTAGATTGACACAGTAACTGGAGAAATGGGAAACATAAATCTAAATGAGATAGCCATCTCACTCTAGCAGCAATAGCAAGGTTTTAAAGGACAGTCAACAAGAAAGGCAGTAAGGATACAGAGAGATTAGGAACTCTTATGCACTGCTGGTGAGAATGAGACATAGTACAACCATTATGGAAGGCAATGTGGTGTTTCCTCAAAAAGCTAAAAATAGAAACCTTCCTACTTCGCTACTGAAAACACACCTTTAAGAAATCAGAACTGCAACAGGAACAGACGTATCACACCTATGTTTACTGCACTATTATTCACAGTAATACAGAGATCAAAGTGGTCAAATGCTCATCAAGAAACAAATGGACAGAAAAATTTTTGTACATTCACATAATGGAATACAATGCAGCACTGAAGAACTTCTGAAACTACATAATATGGACAAATCTAGAGGTCCATTATGCTGAGTGGAATAACTCAGTTACAAAATGACCAATATTGTTGTTGCTATGTGCCATCAAGTTGCTCGTGACTCACAGTGACCCTATGGACAACAGCTCTGAAGCCTGCCCTGTCCTGAGCCAATCTCACTGATTCTGACACACCTACTCCCATTTCCCCAGTTACTGTATCATTTAATCTCATTTGAGGTCTTCCTCTCTCACGCTGTCCCTCTACCCTTCAAGCATGATGTTGTTCCGCAAAGAGCAGTCCTTCCTGGCCATGTGCCCAAAGTATGTGAGACGGAGCTTCAAAATCCTAGCCTCTAAGGAGAAACTTGATTTCACCCTCTCCAAGATAGACTTATTAGATTTCTTGGCAGTCCATGGTAGTGGTGGTGGTGGTTGTTATGTGCCGTTGAGTTGCCTGCGACTCATAGTGACCATATGTACAACAGCCCTAAACTCTGCCCTATCCTGTGCCAATATCACCATCTCTGACACACCTATCCCTATTACCCCAGTCCCTGAATCAATCCATCTCATTGAGAGTCTTCCATTCCTGCGATGTCCCTCCACCTCCCAAGCATGATGTCCCTCTCCAAGGACTAGTCCCTCCTTGCAGCATTTCCAAAGTATGTCAGATGAAGCTTCAGAATCCTTGCCTCCAAGAAGCAGCCCGGCTTCACCCTCTCCAGGACAAACCTATTTGTTTTCCTAGCAGTCCATGATATAATCAATACTCTTCTTCAACACTACAGCTCAAAGGTATCAAATCTCCTTCTATCATCCCTAGTCACTGTCCAGCTCTCTGATGCATAGCATGTGATTGCAAAGACCATGGCATGTATCCGGTGCACCTTAGTCTCCAGACTGACATCTTTGCACTTCAGCACTTTAGAGAGATCTCTAACCACAGGCTTTGGCAGTCCATAGTACATTCAAGAATCTTCTCCAGCACCACAAACCAAAGACATCAATTCTTCTTCTGTAATCCTTAGTAAATGTCCAGCTCTCTCATGCACACCAAGTAAAAGTGAAGACCATGGTCTGGATCACCCACACCTTAGTCTCTAGACTGATATCATTGTTTCTCAGTACTTCAGAGGTGTCCCTGAAAACAGATTTTCCCAGCACAATTAGTCTTTTGATTTCCTGAATGCTGGTGCCAAGACAGCTGATTGTGGAGCCAAGCAAACTGAAGGTGTTAACAACTTCAAGCTCTTCTTCATCCACCATGGTGCTACCATTTGACCCAGTGCTGAGCATCTTTGTCTTCTTGATGCTGAGCTTCAATCTATATTGAAGACTACAGTCCTTAACCTTCTGCAGCAAGCATTTCAAGTCCTCCTTAGTTTCATTTGCATAATGCAGGTTGTTGATGAGTCTTCCTCGAAGCCTGATGCTACTCCTCCTCTTCATAAAGACCAGCTTCCAGAATGTTCTTTTCTGCATCTAGATTGAAAAACTGTGAAGACAGGACACATCCCTGATCCACTCCTTTCCTGATTTTGAACTATGTAGAGTTTCCTTGCTCGGTTCTCAGGACTGCTTTCTGGTCCAAGTATTGGTTTTGCCTAAGCACAATCAAGTGTTCTAGGATTCCCATTCTGCTCTAGGTTAACCACCATTTGTGAGCCACACAAACAAATGCTTTTGCAAAGTTAATCAAACACAGACATTCTTCTGGTACTCTCTCCTTTCAGCCAAGATCCATCTAATATCAGCTATAATATCCCTAGTACCATGGCCTCTTCTAAACCCAGCCTGTACATCTGACAATTCTCTGCTGATGTGCTGTTCAAGTCAATTTTGGATTATTTTCAGCAGAATTGTGCTTGCAAGGGATATTAATGATACTGTTCAATAATTTCCACACTCTGTAGGGTCACCTTTCTTTGAAAGGGGAACAAATATGGATCTCTTCCAGTCAGTTGACCAGGTGGCTGTCCTCCAGATTTCTTGGCACCACTTGGTGAGTACATTCAAGACAGCATCTGCTTGTTGAAATATGTCAACTGTCATGCCATCAATGCCTGGGTCCTTGTTTTTTGCCAAGTCCTTCAGAGAAGCTTGAACTTCTTCCTTCATCACTACAGGTGCTTGCTCATACATTGTTTCATGAAATTCTTCTATGTCAGACAATTCTTTCTGGTACAGTGACTCTGTATACTACTCTCATCTTCTTTTAGTGCTTCTGCGATCATTTAATATTCTGCCGAAAGCATCCTTAAGTATTCTAACTTGAGCCCTGGATTTGTTCTTCAATTCCTTCAGCTTAACAAATAATGAAAGAATTCAGCCCTTTTGATTTTCTGACTCTAAGTTCTTTGCACATTTCATCGTAATACTTTGCTTTGTCTTCCTGAGATGCTCTATGAAATCTTCTGTTCAGATCCTTAACTTCTCTATTTCTTCCCTTTGCTTTGACTTCTTGGAGATCTAATGCAATATTTAGAGTCTCGTCTGACATCCATCTTGGTCTTTTCTTTCTGTCTTTTAAATGACCTTTTGCATTCCAGCTATTTACAAAATTCAAATACATGGTTTTCAAGAACAAATTATTTTAATTTCCTTCATCGCCCCCACTCAACAACTTGGACAACCCCATGATTAATCCCCCCTCCCCCTGCCCCCAAACATCCTCATCCCTCTGCTTCCAACCTCTCCCACCCCTCTTGGATTCTTATACTCATTCTACAATAATGGTTTTATACAATATTTATCCTTGTGGGACTGAGTTCATTCAGCATAATGCTCTCCAGTCCCTCCTAAGTTAGGTAATAATTTACAAAATCACTGCTCCTGTGTGCTGTGTAATATTCTATTGTATGAACGTACCCTAATTTCTCAATCCATTTGTTTGTGGTTGGACATCTGGGCTGTTTCCATGTTTCTACAATGATGAACAATGCTGCTATGAACATTGGTGTACAAATCTCCATTTGTGCCTCATACCTTTTCCATTCTTCATGCATAATATTCTTAATATCCTCATGTGGTCTTTGTTCATTAGTTTTTAAGGACTCAAACCTGTTCCTAAGATGGTTTTGAAATTCAAGTGGGATAGCTCAAAGTTTGGTTCCTGTGGATTTAAGCTTCTTTTGCTTCAGCTTGAACTTGTATATGAGTAGGGGGTAATCTGTTTCACAGTCAGTACCTGACCTGGTTTTCACAGGTGATACTGAGCTTCTCCAGCAATTCTTTCCACAGATATAATCAGTCTGATTCTTACTCATACTATGAGGTGAAAGCCATGTATTTGTTCTGTGTTTGTTTCCTGTATAAAAATATTGGCAATGAATACATCAATGATTACAAAGAATTCTATCATTCTATCTCCAGCTTCATTTCAGTCACAAAGCCTATCTTTTACAACTACTGATCCTTCTGTGTTCCCAATTTTTGCATTCCTGTTACTCATTATTAATAATACATCTTGACTGCATATTTGATCAATTTCTGACTGCAAAAGTTGTTAGAAAGCTTCAGTTTCCTCCTTTTAGGTTCTAGCTGTTGGTGCATATATGACAGTGGTATTCACAATCACCTAGCAATCATCATTTTTTCCTAAGATTAATAATTTTTGTAACAATTCTCAGATTCATTTAGTAAACTATATCATGGTACTTTGTCTTCAATATTCAAATGTGTTCCTGAGATGAAGACTATAAATCTCAAATAAAATACCTTTTAACTGCACTGCACTGCTGATGCAAAGATAGAGAGTGTAAACCCATCAGCTCCTCCACAGAAGATAGACAATCTCCTCACGTACATTTTATTGCCTCTAAAAAGCTGCTATGACTTGATTCTGAGTCAAGTGGTATAAGACTTGTTCTTTGGGGAATCAGAAGGTGGGGGGGAATCAGATTAAGTGTAAGCTTCTCAAGAATTAATCAATTTCTAAGAAACATTCACTTCATTACTATGTAAGTATAAAAAGTTCTGGTGGTGCAAAGTTAATAGCTCACACACTATTAATCAAAAGCTTGGCAGGCTACTTCACCTTGCAGCACTAAGAGGAAAAAAAGACCCAGTCATATGTCCCTGTAAAGGTTACAATCTAGAGTGGCTCTACTGTCACAAGCATTTGCTGGTTATAAAAACTGACACATCAAACATTACTCCTTCAGATAAACATCTGAAATTGATAAGTTTATCCTCTTCCTTTAAACTGCTATCAATAGCCTAAATTTTATGAAATCTAATATTCATCTAGTTACTTTACTTTCAAAATAAATGACAAATTTATTTTACGTTAACAAAAAACTCTTTTTAATTCACTAAGTTTTCCAGGCATCTATCACCTCCCAGAGTGTGAGAGATTTCTAAAACATTACTAAGATTCCTACATTTTTAGGAACCTAAATCTTAAAAAAAATAATGTAAAGCATGTCTGAATCAAATTTCTGGTTTCATGAAACTAGAAATCATGCTTGAGGAATAGCAAAGTTGCTGCATATTACGTGAAAGTGTTCTCTGCTTTGCACTGGTTTTAAATTTATTATAATGGGGTTATTAGAACCATAAGGACTTCATAGCCTGCTGAAACTGGCATTGCTTACCTGCATCAGCTCTGGACCGCTGGCCAGGCGTCTTTCCGAATGGGGTCTTCATTCATCTGGATTTAAGCGAGCAGCAAAGCTGCTGGACTAGGGTGAAAATTCAATAATCTCCAACTGGAAACTTCTCACAAAATTTTAATGTTCTTGTTAATCCACCATCCAAATATCTCTTTTACGAAATCAGTAAAAATACATGAATTCACCTGTGAAGTTCACCTGTAAAATAGTGAAATATTATTTTATTACAAGAGGACCAAAAGAGCAAAATTAGAGCAAGAGAGCTACTAAATGTAACACAAAACTTAGTCATTCAAAGATACTTTGTGCAGAAGCATTTTCATTCTTAAAGGCTGGATTCCTTAAAGGGGATGAAGTAGTAGAGAGAGAGAGAAAAAAAGATGCGGTGAACTCTAAGTAAAGAAGCCATTAAGACTCAAAAGCAAAGTTCCTCATAAAACTACTGGAATACAGTAAAACCTATGGTGCTACGTATGTTGCCTGGAACTGGAATCACCTAGACAGCAACTAACAACAATATAGCTGCTTGGTGTCCCACACTACATTCCAATCGATCTGGCTACTTCAATTCAGCTAGCTTGCAGGGAGGGAGAAGGATATTAGGGTTTCAGAAGAGATTCTGGGTAGCACAGCCCTATATTAAAAACAGCAAGGTAGGAGACTCCTCTTCCCTCCTACAGAGCTGCTAGTGGGTTTGAACCGCCTACCTTTAGGTTGCAAGACAAATCCTTACCACTAAGAAAATATACAGTATGCAAAACAGCAATATAATACTAAGAAAATTCTTCTCTAAGGTGATTCTACCATTCTGACTATCCAAACTTGTTCTGGAAAACCTGCTTTTTAGCAAAATGCTGTTAACACCATAGGATCCTAACACATTCCCCAACAACTCCCACATGGTGGTTCTATTCCTCATTGCATACTTGTGTGCAACTTTTCTAACTAACCACCCAATGTGAAAGTGCACACTATAAAACTAGTAATTCTTTTAAAAACCTCATTGCCATTGAGTCTGGACACTCTAAGGGTGTTTGAAACCAATTTATAGATGACACCAGGGTGATTTTCAGAAGCTGTAGATCCCACAGGAACAAAATGCTAGTATTTCTGTGGAACCACTAAGGGATTTGAACAGACAGAGGCACAGTCTGGATTAGCACTGGAACTCACTCTGGTCTATGCCATTTGAACAACCAACCAACCATTTAAGCTTCCCAAAGACTCTTAAGTATTAACTAACTTTTTGTCAACAAAATTTAAAAAGCTACTACCACAAAATTAATTCCAATTCAAATCCCCGGGTAACATGTATACATTACTGTGGATTTTGGCATCTGGTTTACTTCCTTTCTACTCTGAATCCCAAGATTACTGTCAACCCCAATATTCCCATATATGAACCATTCACTCTGTGCCCTAAGTTTTTCAACATCCTCATTTCAAATGGTTTACACTTCACTATTCCTACTAATGTCCAAACACCACTGTTGCTAAATGGCAGTTTCAAGTCCAACTCAATGCAACCTTATGGACAACAAACAGAAACACTTCCTACTCTTGTGTCATTTCTCAGACTATTTGAGCCCACTGCTGTACTTGCCTTATTCTCCTAGTTCATATGACTGGCAACCACAAGAGTCATCTTCTGGCCCCTGGGCATGGAAAATCCTTCAGATTTTTGATGCCTCATCCCTTTGGCACATCTTAAATGAAAACTGTACTCTGGAACTGACTTGACAAAGATTCAACTCTCTCTGTATCTTAGGAGGCTGTGGTTCCATGGCTCCACTGTTTGAAATAAGGGCAGTTCTCTAAAGCAACACTATCAACAAGTGATCTGAGCCATGCCCTATCCTACACCATCCTTACCATCTCTGATATGCTCCAGCCCACTGTTAAAGTTGCTGTGTCAATTCACCTTGTTGAGGGTCTTCCTTTCTTTTCTCTGACCCTAAACCTTTCCAAGAATGGTATCTTCCTCCCAAGATTGAGCTCTCTTGAAAACATGCCCAAATTATATGAAACCAAGTTTTACCATTCTTGCCTCTAATGAGCACTCTGTACTTCCTCCCATACAGACTTTTTTGCTCTTTTGACAATCCATGGGAAATTCAGTAGTCTTCTATAACACCGCACCTCAAAGACACTTAAGTTTCTACTTATTGCTCAATTCTAAAACCACTTCCACATTTTAGCTGTTACAGTAGCATCCCCACTTTACAGTATCAACTAAGACCTTATTATCACCACTAACAGTCAGTCATCACCAGTCAGAACCGACTGATAGCTGGCCTCCAGGGGCCTTCCAAGGCTGTAAATCACAAGAGGAAACTTGTCCATCTTTATCCTGAGTGACCACTGGTGGATCTGAACCACCAGACAAGCACAGGATTCAGGTGAGCATCACCAGTTTAGTTTCCAAAAATGATTAATCACTAATTCTACCCCTCTCCCCCATCTGCCTACATATTTTCATTTTCTTAATCCTATCTTCCTCGGTCACATGCAAACCGCTAACCCAATTATTTGCTGACTATCTAAACTTCAGCCAGGTAAATCTGACTGGCAAAATGCACAAAATGTAACTTCACATCTATAATCTCGGATCTAAAATGAGCCTTCAACACTACTGCCTCAATCTTCAACAGAATGTGTTTGCTGAATCAAACAAAAGAACCACTTATCTTCCCAGCCCAAATCTATGAACTGATTGGTACCCTGTACATCTATGCATTCCTGTGTATACCATCAAGTCAGAACCAATCCCACTGCAGACCCTTCAACATGTTATTAGAGGCAGAAAAAGTTCAGGAAGAGTCTTCCCGTCTTTTGCCTGTGGAGCAGTTGGTGGATTCAAACTATGTACCTTCAGGTTGGCAGCTAATTCCTTATCATAAAGCCACCAGAGCTCTCTTATGTACATCTATCCCTGAAACTTGTATTTCAATCCATCTACTGGATTACTAAATCCCACTGTTGTCTTCTGTATCAATCTTACCACTAGCATATTCTCATCTGTGCACAAAGTCTTATTCGCAAGAAAAAATAAAACTCTCATTTCCCCCATCCATGGTAGAAGTAAAAAAGTAAGAAAATAAAAAAATGGGTTGCACTGGTAAATGTGCAGCCAAGGACCTCCTTAAAAGGGCTAAAGACCGAAGATGTTATATTTTTAACTACAGTTATGTTTTTATCTTACAGCTTTGAAAGTACCACAAACTACATTAAAAACCATTTCACAATTGTTAAGGACTGTTTCAATATATTTGGTTTCCTTTGTCATCACGTATATTTAATGTTGAATTTAAATAAAAATTCTAAAATGTATGCATAGTTCTTACTGGATCACTATGAAGATAGCTTCTTGGGTGAGAATGCCCACAAGGCAAAATAACCACATCTTTGCTTTCCCATTTCACCATCATTTTGGACATCAGTCACCCACATGGCACTGTCTGAGTAAGTGAGACTTAAGAGGGCACTGACTTTGGATTCATTAATTCACTACTGATTTTGTAAGAGTAAACGAATATAAATCAGAATCATCTAAATACATGATACATAAACAAGTCTAGGAAGATTCTCAGCTGTTTTGTCTTAAAGAGGGCACACTGTCACCTCTTCAACTAGGAAGCTATCTAAGCTTAAGTATTTCACACCTTTTTTGGTGCCGTGGAGTCCAGTACGACTTATAGCAACTTATGAACAAAAGATCTGAACCCTGTTCTATCCTGTGCCATCCTCACACTTTCTGACATACACAAACCCACTGCACCAGTCAATCCACCACCTACTAAAGGGTCTTTCTCTCCTTGGCCAACATTCCACTTTTTCCAGCATCATGTCCTTCCTCCAAGGAATAGTCACTCCCAGTAACATGCCTAAAGTATGTGAGGCAAAGCCTCATCATTCTTGCCTCTAAAGAGCACTCCCACTGCATCCTCTCCAAGACATAACTATCAATTCTTTTTCTGTCTTTCTTACTCACTGTCCAGCTCTCAGATACATTGTTATTGGAAACACTATGGCCTGAATCAGACGCATCTTAGTCCTCAAACTGACATCATTACTTCTCAATAATTTTACTGGATAGTCCTGCATATCTTCTGGGGAAGTTAATATTAGCTCCTAGATGAGTCTCTCCTGGTGTAGACAGATCTCATTCATTCACAAGCACAAATCTTCAGAATTAGCCAGTCTTAGTTCAAAATGCCTCAATTACTCTAAAGATTATTTTCCTTGGAGGTAAAGACCACCACCATGTTGTTAGGTTCCATGGAGTCTATTCCAACTCACAGCACCCCATGTAAAACAGAACAAAGCATTGTTAGATCAGGCACCATTCTCACAATTTCTGATATTCTTGTTGCAGACATGTTGTCCAATCAATCTCCTTTAGGGTCTTTATCTTTCTGATCTTTCACGTCACCTAGTATGATGTCTATGCTGGAGATGAAAAGAGATAAAAAATGGAGTTGCTTTCATTAGTTAAAAAAGACATTTCTAGATCCACTTTGAAATACAGCATTGTGAGTGACAGGATAATATCCAAATGCATACAAGGAAGTCCAGTGAATACCACTATCATTCAAATATATACAACTAAAGCCAAAGAGAAGGAAACAGATTTGTACCAACTTCTGCAGTCAGAAATTGATCAAACATGCACTCAAGAGGCAGTAATAATAATGGGTGACTGGAATGCAAAAGTTGGGAGCAGAGAAAGAGGTTCAGTAGTTTGAAAACAAGGACTGGTGACAGAAATGAAGGCGGAAACAGAATTATAAAATTCTGTACAATCAATGACTTATCCATTGCATATACTTTTAATAAGAAACATAAATGCAGGCTATACATATGTATTTCATATGATGGTATGCACACCAGGAAGGGGGCAGGGGGAGACTGAAGGAGGGGCCGCACAGGTCAAAGACTGTAGCCTCGATTCCCATAGACAACCAGTGGACCAACTGACTGAAAGAGATCTGTATCTGTTCCCATTCCAAAGAAAGGTGACCTGATAAGAGTGTGGAAATTACAAGCAAGGTCATACTGAAAATGAACCAAAACGACTGGGAACAGCACATCAACAGAGAACTGCAAGATGTGCAGGCTGGGTTTAGAAGAGGCCATGGTACTATGGATATTACAGCTAATGTTACATGGATCTTGGCTGAAAGCAGAGAACCAGAGACTGTCTGTGTTTCTTTTACTATGCAAAGGTATCTGTGTGTCAAACTGTGGCTAACTCTAAGAATGGGAATCCCAGAACACGTGATTGTGCTTATTGTGAAACCTATACTTGGTCCAGGAGGCAGTCCTCATAACAGAACAAGAAAACACTGCATGGTTCAAAATCGGGAAGGGTCCCATCAGAGATGTGTCCTATCTCCATCTATATGCAGAACAGATAATCTGGGAGGCTGAGCTCTTTGAGGAGGAATGTGGCATCAGGATTGGAGGAAGACTCATCAACAACCTATGTTACGCAAATGACACAACCCTGCTTGATGAAACTGAGAAGGACCTGAAGCACTTGGTGTAGAAGGTCAAGGATGACAACCTTCAATACAGATTAAAATTCAACAATCAAGAAAACAAAGAATCTCACCACTGGAAGGATTGGTAGTTTCATGACAGACAATGAAGAGACGGTTGACTGCTTTAGTTTGCTTGGCTCCACAATCAATACTCTTGGTACCAGCAGCCAGAAAATCCAAAGACAAATTGCACTGGGAAAGTCTGCTGTCAGGGACTTCTCCAGAGCACTGAAGAGTCATGATGTCAGTCTGGTGACTAAGGTGTGCCTGATTCATGCCATAGCCTTCACAATTAATTGCTATGTGTCAGAAAGCTGGACAATGATTAGGGATGATAGAAGAATTGATGCCTTTGAGCTGTGGTTCTGGAGAAGATTATCCAATATACCATGGACTGCTAGGAGAACAAACAGGTTTGCCCTAGAGAGGATGAAACCAGGTTGCTCCTTGGAGGCAAAGGTTCTGAAGATTTGTATGACATGTTGCAAGGAGGGACCAGTCCTTGGAGAGGGACATCATGCTTGGTAGGGTGGAGGGACAATACAGAGAGGAAGATCTTTGATGAGACTGATTGATTCAGTGACTGGGGTACTGAGGGTAGGTTTGTTAAAGACAGTGAGGTTGGCACAGGATAGAGCAGGGTTCAGAGCTGTTGTACACAGAGTCACTATGAGCTACATGGGACTTGATCGCACATAACCGTATTATGTCAGCTTCTGATTTCAGCAAAGATTCATGTGTTATTGAGAAGCATGTGTTTCATTTTATGGCCTCATCTAAATTCAGGTTTTTTTGCTGGCAATTCCTTGTTGCTCCGATCATTTTTGTATCATCTTCAGCAAGGTTTTATTTGTGTATGATAGTAATGGTATTTTTTTTGTAATTTCTACTTGTTTTTTTTTATCACCTTTTTGGGGAATGGCAATACAAATCTCTTCTAGTCAGATGGCCAGGTGTTCCAAATTTCTTGTTACAGATTGCTTTTGTTCTGTACCATAGAGTTGGAAAAGATCCACAGCTGACCCTCCACCAAGTTGTTAGAGGTAGTTAATCACGAAAGAATACTGCCCATCCTTCTAGAGCAGCTGCTGGTCTCAAACCATGTGCTTCAGGACTGCAGTACAGATTCTTACCACTAGTTCATCAGAGCTCCCAACGGGAATACAATATAATCATTTGTGGAACATTTCAATTAGTATTCTCAATTCCTGGTGGCTTATTTTTCACCACTGCTGCAATGCAGCCTGGTCTTGTTTCTTCAGCACCACTGATTCCTGATCATAAGGTAATTCTCTAAGATGGTTCAGTACCCATTAATATTATCTGGTACACGGACTCTGTGTATTCCTTCCATTTTCTTTTGATGCTTCCTGAATCATCATTTTGCTCCTAGAATCCTTCAGTATACCAATTTAAGGCTTCAATCTTCAAGTTTTTTAGCTAGAGAAATGCCTAGAAGGTTCTTCCGTTTTAGTTTTCCAACTCCATGTCATTGGCATGTTTCATTACACTTTTTCTTCAAGAGCTGTGCTTTGAAATCATCTGTTCAGTTCTATTCCTCCATTCTTTTTGTTTTCACTTCTCTATGCTCTAGAACCGCTGGAGAAGCTCAATATCAGCTGTGAAAACTAGGCCGGGGGCTGATTGTGGAACAGACCACCAATTACTCATATGCAAATTCAAGCTGAAGCT